>NC_079498.1:47492424-47777424 GCF_030052815.1 Hevea brasiliensis
CTCAAGCCTTTGCCAACCAATTATAAATTGGGTTTTTGCCTTTAAAGAGGTAGTATGTATGCATAGAACACTAGAAACAATTTCTAATAATTTTAATTAAAAGAAATTTGGGCAATTCTCTTTCAATTGATGAGAAAAGAAGAAGAGGAGAGGGAAAATGTTGGCTGCCACCACCTTTGAGGATAGGAGTGTTATGTTTTTTTTTTTTTTTTTTTTTTCATTCTTTCACCTTTTATATAATTAGGTCATTAAGTCACTTAAACCCTATGCCACATGTCACTACCACATTGCATCTTGTTTTGAATTTACTCAATCACATTAAGCCAAGTGTCAAAGCTAGACTTAATCTTGACTTTGATCATCTTACATGATAGGAAGACAAATGGCAAGCAAATATGGTGCCATGTGTCTCCATCTCATGGTGCCACATGTCACCATGTGAAATGACCAAATTACCCTTATGTTGTAATTTTGAGTTCTCATCCCAAAATCATTATTTCTCCTCTTCTAATCAATTTATGTCAAATATAAATTAATTAATCTCCATTAATTAATTTCTCATGATTAAATTCATATTTAAACACTTTAAATATAAATTTAACTTATACTATACATCCAATAATCTAGATTTGGTTTCAAGCCATGCTAGGAAGTTTGCAATCTTATTGCAAACCAAATCTATTTAATTAATCAATTAAACTCTTTAATTAATTAATTAAATTATATTTTACTTGGTGATTATCTTGTATATGAGCTTGACTTGCTAGGCTCATCACTAATTGGCAATGAGATATGATATTAACTCTTAATATCATCAGAAATCTTTCTTACCATAAATGCTTTCTCTAAATCATTTTAGGCATCTCATAGACCATGGTTGACACCTAGCATAGCGTGCCATGGCCACCCAATTAATAACAAGGAATACCTTAAATGAACCTTTAATCATATGTTACCATGCACTTGAATCTCTCTGTTATAAAATCCCAATTCGAGCTGGAGTCATGGTTTATGTCAAACCTCATTTGCTATGAATATTATGTTCTCTTTTAATTCCAGTTATTGATTAATTAGATTTTCTTGTCAGAAACTCTTTTCTGACCAAATTTGTCTGTACTAGTTAGGAACTTGAAACATCAAGAATAATTAAAATGAACATAGGACTTTATCCCTATTTACTTAGGGTAACAGATTCCATCTTGATCAACACCTACCTCCATATATAACTAGTAGGAGCCAACACATGCCCATATACCCATACACAGTACAAGTATGAAAGCAATATCAAACTCAAACCACCTATATACAAGATAACTATGTTATCTCAGGTCTAAAGATTATATGCATTGATATGATATATGACAATGCATTGACATGAGTAAACTCCATGTGCTTGTCATATGCGTCACTAGTTCGGCCTACTTTTCATGTATAAGTGCCTATCATGTTTGTTATATGGCATAAGACTCACCATTCTATCTTATTTATATCTCATATAAATACCTTGGGAATAAACATGATTATAATCTTTCTAGATAAGTCATGTCCTGCGTGAAGTATCCTCGATTGTGAACCAATTTATGATACTTTGTGCTAAAAAATATTGTCACTCATATTCTTAATAACTTAAGAATAGAATTTCTAACAAAATATCAATGGACCTTTTCTATTACACATAAATACATTATGTAAATGAAAAAGTGAAATTACCTTTTATTAATAAAATATGTACAAGATACATACTAAATGATATGCTCTAAGGCACACTACCAACAGGAACCAATCTCCATCACTCCCTATCGGATGGCACCTGTTGCGTTAAAGGAGTTGAAGGTGCAGTTGCAAGAATTACTTGACAAGGGCTTTCATTTGCCCCAGTGTATCACCTTAGGGAGCACCAGTTTTATTTGTTAAAAAGATGGATGGTACTCTTTGTCTGCGTATCGACTATAGACAGTTGAATAAGGTGACTATAAAGAATAGATATTCATTGCCTCAAATCAATGATTTGTTTGATCAGTTAAAGGATGCAGCTGTGTTCTCCAAAATTGACTTCAAATCAGGTTATTATCAGTTGAGGGTGCAAGAGTAAAGCATTCCAAGGACTACCTTCAGGACTCAATATGGCCACTATGAGTTCTTAGTAATGCCATTCGGGCTGACTAATGCTCTAGTTGCTTTTATGGAACTGATGAACACTATCTTCAGGCTATATTTATCAATTTGTTGATGACATTCTGGTGTATTCGAAGAATGCAAAGGAGCATGATAAGCACCTAAGGATAGTACTGCAGACGTTAAGGGAGAAACAGTTATACGCCAAACTGTCGAAATGTGAATTTTGGCTAAAAGAAATTGCTTTCTTGGGACACATAGTATCAGTTGAGAGTATCAAGGTAGATCCCAGCAAGGTAGAGGCTACTCTAAATTGGAAGTCGCCCAAAAATGTCACCAAAGTTTGCAGTTTTCTAAGGATAATTGGGTATTACTGTTATTTTGTGAAGGGATTCTCCATGTTAACATCTCCACTGACCAAGTTGCTTCGAAAAGATATGAAGTTTCAATGGACTGATAAATGTCAGCAGAGTTTTGATGAATTAAAGAGATGTTTAATTGAAGCTCCAGTCCTAACTTTACCTACTATGGGTAAAGTGTATATTGCATACAGTGATACTTCTCACAATGGTATAGGTTGTGTGCTGATGTAAGATAGAAATGTTATTACATATGCTTTGTGCCAACTAAAACCCCATGAGAAAAATTATCCTACACATGACTTGGAGCTAGCTGTCATAGTATTTGCTCTAAAGATCTAGAGACATTACTTGTATGGGGAGAAGTGTTACATTTACACAGATCACAAGAGCTTGAAATATTTGGGCACACAAAAGGAGCTAAATTTGAGGCAGAGGAAGTGGTTAGAGCTGATAAAAGACTACGATTATCTGATTAACTGTGACACCCCTTACCCGACTATAGTGTAGCCGAGCAAGTTATGCCACTCAGTGTGCCGAGCACTCTATTTTATCTTAATTAATTTATATCATGCTTTTGAATATAATTTGTGAAATATAATTTATTTAAGCCATTTATCGAAATTATAATTTATTTGAGGTTCCGAGAATTTTATAGAAAATCCGGCAGAGTACCAGCTAAAAATAGAGAAAACAGTTCTTCGGAACCTGTGAAAAACACTTCCTATGATCATATTCAATCATCTCATCACTCTCAAACTTCAATATCAAAATCTCAACATTTTTCACCATTCATTTCTCAATCATTCATCTCATGTGATAATCATGTACAAGTCACAGTTATGTATTCACTTTTCCTTTCACAAACACAATTTTCTTAACAATTCCTCTATTTGTCATTCATTCATTTCACATCATCATTAGACTCAAATCATAAATAAATTCTCACATGTGATTTATAATCACAATTTACAAGTACTTACATTAATACAAAATTATATTACATTTGTTTCAAATACACATGATAAAATAAGAGTTTAATTACAAAATTTACAAAAACCTCAAAATACAAAATGGGACCTAGTGTCCTACCAATGCACTGTGGATGGTGAGGTGACACGGACACTATGCAGAACTGTGAACTGCCTTACCGAATCTGTGGTCTACTGGGCCCTCTGTCCAAATCTTTCGCACTACGCGTTGCAAAAGCGACGCGCTAAGCATAAAGCTTAGTGGTGCCAATAATACAAGAAAATATAATATGCAAATAAAAATAATAATTTCCTTGCTATTGTGTTCACAAGAGATGAATAATTACTAACTTATTGTTTAGTCGAGGGCTAATCATGTTTTATGATATTAACTTCATGCATTTCGTTAATTATTTTCTTCATGATCTTGAGCTTCTTTGTATTTTTGTAATCGTTCCTGATACTTAATTTTCGTATTTTCTTTAATAATCAGTTCAATCACAGTTATACTTTTCCATGCCCAAGTAACCTATACTGGACGACTGGACTGGATAACGGGTCGTTGGCACTGGACACCACGGTGCCTCGGGCCGTCATACCATGGGACGCAGAACGTCAACCATGTATGCAGTCAGTATGGCTAAAAAGCCATGATATCACATAATCGGGCATAAAAGCCATGAATACGGGCATAAAAGCCATGAATACGGGCATAAAGCCATGAACACAGGCATAAAGCCTTTCGAAGTACTGCTAAAACAATACCCTATTAGCATGCCAAACTATCCAAACCAATCACATTAGGCCTACTAGGGCATTTTGCATTTTTAAGTTTCACATTTTTGAATTTCAAGTTTTGGTGTCACTATTCACTTCATTAGTAAAAAAAAAAGTTGACTTTTGCATAGAAAGTAGGTACATTGGCTTTGGAACTTCAAACATACCACATTTTTCATTTAAAACTTGTTGGAAGTGATCACCATTACCATTTCTAGGCTTAAACCAAGGGAAACAAAATTTTCAGTTTTTGAAGCTTAACTTTAGTATTCCATTAAACACTGTTACAGTGGGATTTGAGGAAATGGTAAACATGAAAGTTGTTCCTTATTTTGTCTAGTTGAATTTCCTTTTTTGAATCACTCCATTTGGAGTTTTGTAGCTCAAGTTATGGCCAAAATAAGTTTACTGTTCATGTGTACTGTTCATGCTGCAATTTTGGATTTTGGCAGATTTTGGTCCAACTTTGGTCAGTAGTTTGATCAAGTTAAGTTCATAATTTGGTCTAACTTTCTTCATATGAAATGTTCTACCATGCCTTAGGTTTCCATCGGTTCAAGAATCGCCTAAATCCAAGTTTTCTAGAGAGAGTTATAGTCCTCCAAACATTACTGCTCAAATGAAAATCTGCAGAGTTGCAGGTTTGATAACTCAACTTTGCCCAATAATTTGAATGGGTTAATGGCATAATTTGGGGTGATGTTCTTCATGAAAGTTGTTTGTCTATATCCTATCTTGTTGCTGTAAACATTTCAGGTCAATTGACCATATCTACAGTGAGTTATGGCCAAATGAACAGTTACTGTTCATTTGGTCATTTCTGCAGGTGTTGGTTGCAGGGTATCCGGAATGGGGCCAACTTTTGGTCCTCTTGCTTTGGTCTTTTGGGCATGGTTTATTCAGCAAAAATGTGCTATTACAAGCCTAGTTTCATGTCCAAATGGCCAAACACCAATTGGACCAACACAGCCCAAGATATGGCAGTCCAAGTGGACTGAAATTTCAGTCACTCTGCTGCTGTCCTTAGGCAGCCTACACATTCACTTGGCCATGCTATATTTCAGTCCAAATTGTGGTCAACTTACCTAAAATGGTCACTAATTGACCATTAAAATGTTCTCTAGCAATTTCCTAAGCAAAGTCAAATTTTCACTCCTAAACCCTAGCTCAAAGTCACGGTTTTCACAATTTCTTTAGTTAACTCTTTCATTCTTGTATATATATATATGTATACACTTTAAACATAATCTCCAATTCACTCTAAGTCCATTAATACACTCAAACTCATTCCTTCCTAGGGCTGCCGAAAATTCATAGGGTCCATATACATAGATTCCATTCATTTAATTCACAAAACCTTACTCACTTTAAGTCTTTAACATGAATTAAAAGAGATTTAAGTGTAAATAGGCACTAACCTTGAATAGGCAGATTTTTCCCAAGCTCAAACTTCACTTTTCTTGTACTCTCTTGGCTGCCAAACACTTCCTCTAGGTCCAAGGATTCATTTTAGTGTTGGGGTCTTGAGGAAATATGGTGAGGAAGCATGAGAATGAAAGCTTGCAAAGAATGGCTATGGTGGAAACCCTCTCTTCTCTCTCTCTACGTTTTGGCTGGTTTTGGGGAAGGAGATGGCTGCTGCATTTTTAATTCCTTTGGTCCATTTTTGGTCTCTTTTATTGGTTAATTAATTGGTTGTTCAATAGTGATTGGTGGTGGCTTTTAATGACATCACCGTATGTCATAAATAAACCCTTTTTTCTCATTTTTCTTTTCTTTTCATCACTACTCAATTTCAATTTAATTTTTAGTAATGTTTCTTTATATTTTATGTCATATTAATTATTTACTCAACTGGACAAGTTGGCCAAAAATCACCTCTGAAGGCGAAATGACCAAAATGCCCTCCGTCTGGCTTAATGGGTCGAAATTGTCTTTACCTATTGAAAAATTTTTCTAGGTATTTTCTTGGCATTCTAATGCCATAGGAACCTCAATGACCCTTCTCTGGAGTCCCAGAAATTATTTTATGAATTTTTTTCCGGGTCTAGGGCTCCTCGTTGCGAGAACCGCAACTTACCTCTGGTTACCCATCGCTTGGGCACCGGCTCATTTGACTTGGTTGTATTTTATTTCTAAAATTTTTCCTAAATTTTTCTTATTAATATTTGAGTTAATTTTGGTTCTTGACTTTAGTTTAAATATTTTTCCGGATGTTCTAGCTGTCCGGACCGACACCGGTCGCCGGAACAGTAGAATGTACGGAGTGGCTACCGGGAGGGTGTTACATTAACTATCTGCCTAGGAAAGCAAATGTTATTGCTGTTGCCTCAAGTTGTAATGCCATGGCTAGTTTGAAAGTATCACCTTTGTCCATGGTGTATGAGTTGAGGGCATTGTATGCTAATTTGGAGATTGATGATGAGGGGCAAAAAGTGAAGCCAATATTGATTGATCATATTAAAACAGCTACTCAAAATGATGAAAGCCATTTGAAATTGATGGAAGAGGCTCGAGATGGCAAGAAAACAAAGTTTTCAGTGAATGATGATGGCTTATTGCTACACTAGAGCAAAATGAGCATTCCAAATGATGTGGAATTGAGGCAAATCATCTTGAAGGAAGCACATGACTTACCTTTTTCAATGCATCCTGGTGGGACCAAAATGTATAGAACGGTCAAGGAGCACTATTAGTGGATGGTTATGAAGAAAAATATTGCAGAGTATGTTTCCAAATGCCTAACTTGTCAGCAAATAAAAGCAGAACACCAAGTGCTAGCTAGTTTGCTACAGCCATTGCCAATTCCTGAGTGGAAATGGGAATGGATTATGATGGATTTCATGATGGGACTTCCTCTAAGACAAAAGAATCATGATACAATTTGGGTCATTGTGGATAGATTGACCAAGTCTGTACATTTTCTGCCAGTGAGACTGGACTACAGCTTAGACAAATTGGCTAAACTGTGTATTGATGAGATAGCGAGGCTATATGGAGTGCCAGTGTCCATTATGTCAGATAGAGATCCAAGGTTCACTTCTAAATTATGAGGTAGTCTCCAAAAAGCCCTAGAAACTAGATTGAACTTCAGCACTGCATTCCATCCACAAACAGATGGTCAGTCTGAGAGAGTAATCCAGATCTTGGAGGACATGCTTCGGGCTTGTGTGATTGAGTTTGAAGAAAGTTGGGATACACACTTGCCTTTGATTGAATTTGCCTACAACAATAGTTATTAGTCAAGCATTGGGATGCCTCCATATGAAGCTTTGTATGGCAGGAAGTGCAAAACTCCCTTGTGTTGGGTGTTAGTAGTATGCCCTAAAGCATATTATTTTGTACATATTTTATTAATAAAAGGCAATTTCACTTTTCCATTTACATAATATATTTACGTGTAATAGAAAAGATCCATTAATATTTTGTTTGAAATTCTATTCTTAAGTTGTTAAAAGAATATGAGTGACAGTATTTCTAGCACAAAGCATCATAAATTAGTTTACAATCGAGGATACTTCACAAAGAATATGACTTATCCAAAAAGATTGTAATGATGTTTGTTCCCAAGGTATTTATATGAGATATAAATAAGATGGAATGGTGAGTCTCATGCCACATAACAAACATGATAGCCACTTATACATGATAAGTAGGCTGAACCAGTGACGCTTATGATAAGCACATGGAGTTTACTCTTGTCAATGCATTGTCATATATCATATCAGAGCATATAATCTTTAGACCTGATATAACACAGTTATCTTTTATATAGATGGTTTGAGTTTGATACTACTTTCATACTTGTACTGTGTATGGGTATATGGGCATATGTTGGCTCCTAGTAGTTATATATGGAGATAGGTGTTGATCAAGATGGAATCCATTATCCTAAGTAAATAGGGATAAAATCCTATATTCATTTAATTATTCTTGATGTTTCAAGTTCTTGGCCAACACAGATAGATTTAGTCAGAAAAGAGTTTCTTATAAGAAAATCTAATTAATCAAGAACTGGAATTAAAAGAGAATATAATGTTCATAGCAAATGGGGTTTGACATTAATCATGACTCTAGCTCAAATTGGGATTTTATAACGAAGAGATTCTAGTGCATGGTAATATATGATTAAATGTTCATTTAAGGTATTTCTTATTACTGATTGGGTGGCCATGGCATACTATACTAGGTGTCAACCAAGGTCTATGGGATGCCTGAAATGATTTGGAGAAATCATTTATGGTAAGAAAGAGTTCTAATGATATTAAGAGTTAATATCATTTCTCATTGCCAATAAGTAATGAGCCTAGTAAGTCACACATCTACATAAGCTAATCACCATTTAAAATGTGATTTAATTGATTAATTAAATAGTTAAATTAATTAATTAAAGAGGTTTGGTTTGCAATAAAATTGCAAAGTCCCTAGCATGACTTGAAACCAAATCTAGGTTATCGGATGCATAGTATAAATTAAATTTATATTTAATTTGATTAAATATGAATTTAATTATGAGAAATTAATTAATGGAGATTAATTAATTAATTAATTTATATTTGACATAAATTAATTTAAAGAGGAGAAATTATGATTTTGGGTTGAGAACTCAAATTAAAGAGTAAGGGCAAATTGGTCTTTTTAAATGGTGACATGTGGCACCATGAGATGGTGACACATGGCACCATATGATCTTGCCACTTGTCTTCCTATGATGGAAGACCACATGTCATAATTTAAATAGAGCTTGACACGGCTTCATGGGATTAAAGCAAATAATAAGAAGATGGGATATTGTGATGACATGTGGCAAGGGAGTTAGGGTTTGACCTAAGTATATAAAGAAAGGTTATAAAGAAAAATCAACCACACCTATCTTTTTTCTCTTATGTGGGACGGCAATATGCTCTCTTCCTCTTCTCTTCAATTTCTCAATTGATTCAAGAGAAAAACTAAGATTTCTCTTGAATTAAATTATTAGAAAGTGTTTCTAACACCCAATACATTCATGCAACCTTCACAAAGCATAAACCCCATCTCATAATTGGTCTACAAGGCTTGAGAAGCCAATCTAGGGGCTGCCATTACTACTTTGGTGTGTGCTTTTGGTGGACAAACTAGAGGGACAACATTTGGGGTCCTAAGAACATCCTAAGATTGCATCAATTGTGCATTAAGAGGTTAGTACCTAAAAATCCCTCTTTTAGTTAGGGTTTAATTGAATTAAATGTTAATTCATAATCTTTAATGGCAAATAAAATTTTAATGCATGCTAAAATATGTTTTGGTATTCAATTGGGCATTGAAAATTGATTAGGTTCATAAGAAACTTGGTATGGTGCATGTGACCTTAGAAATTATTTTGAAATTCAAGGTTCTAATAATCACGCTTCCACTCCTTCAATTGGTATCAGAGCCACTATATTTTCTATTAAGATTGTTTATGAGGTTTAATTGTGTGATTGGATCAAATTTGGATTGATCTAAAGCTGGTTGGATGCTCAAAGGGGGCGGCATGAATATGAAACACGCCCCAAAGGTGTGTTTGGAGTTTGGGCTTAGTTTTTGGGCCCATTATGTAATTGTTGTGTATTTTAAGGTCCATAATTAAGCTCATGCCTAATTAAATTGTTTAATCAAGAATTTTAATCACACAATTAATTTTTGAAAATGTTTTCATAGTATTAAATTTGGAAAAGGTCTCTAAATTTAAAATTATTTGAATGAGATTCAAATTTAATTTTGGTTGAATATGTGATATTCAATTTAGTTTTTAGTATCTATTTTTATTTAATTGTTAAATTTTAATATGCATGATGGATGATATGAAAAATAAAAGACCAATGTGATTAGATTTAATTTTTTTATTTTTCTTTGGGATGTAAAATAATTAATTTTATTTTAGTGGCATGTATTATAAATCTTGTAAGAATTTGGGTTGTAATTTCATTTATTAGGGACTTTAAAGTCCATATTCTTTAAAATTCATCTTGATATGCCAAGGATTACAATGTAATTGGATTGTAAGAAGATCAAGGAGGTCAAGAGCATTGGTGGGACCAGTGGGAGGAAATCAAGATCAAGGGTTGATTATGTACTCCTTCAGCAACTTTTGTAAAATGAATGAATGAAATACATCTAGGAATGCCCTGATTCAATTCTTAGTGGCTCAAAATTAAATCCCTTAGAAAGTCTATGATCATATCATATTATTTGTTTATCCATGTATACATGAGATGTATGTGAATGTATACAAGTATATGATATATGCATGCCAATTGGATCATGTGCAAAGTGAGAACATAATAGTAATTAAGTTAACCATAAAATCTTCCAAACAAATGATTAATTTGGAAATGGTATAATTAAAGTAATTATATCATGGCCCTCCATTGAGGCAATTATTTTAAGAAATTTTAAATACTTGCATTTGATGCATTTATTTAAGAGATTTTCTTAAGAATAATTATTAAGCATGAGATGTTGTAAATATGTAAATAGTTGGTGGCCAATAATGGATGTGTCTGAGATTTTGATCATTAGGGGCTAGATAATGAAGGAGCAGAAGCATGAAAAATACAAGTTTAGATCATTGAAATTCAAAATTTTTCATCTAGGGTCACATGCATCATGTAAGATTTATTTTTATCTATTTGATTTCAATGATAAACAGCATATTAAACTCTTTTAATATATTTTTGGATCTACATTTGCCATTTAAGATTTTATAATTAATTAGATTAATTATTAGAACCCTTAATTAGATCAAGAACAAGTGCACTAACCTCATGATGCACTGCAGTGTGTTTGGCACCTTTGGGATGTGTTTTTAGGACACCAGATGTTGTCCCTCTAGCTTTTCCATTGTAAGATCACCTATGGCAGCCCTTGAACAGCTTCTAAAGCTTTTGCTATGAATTAGAAAATTAAGTTTTGCCTTTTGAGAGATTACAGATGTAAACAGGACACTAGAAATGATTTCTAGTATTTTTAATTCAAGAGATTGTTTGCTAATCTCTTTGAATTGATGAGAGATGAAGAAGAAGAGAGGAAGAGTGATCTTGACGTGGCGGCGCCAAGAAGTAAGTGGCAGCTTGTTATGTTTGTTCTTTCATCCTTACACTTACATAGCTAGGTTACCACTTAAAACCCTTGCCACATGTCACCTTCTGATTGGCTATAGGTTTAATTGACCCAATCACATTGTGCCAAGTGTCAAACCTATATTTAATCTTAATTTTAATCATCTTACATGATTAAAAGATATTTAGAAAGCTTATGTGTAGTGCTCCGTGTCACCACCTCATAGTGCCATATGTCACCATGTGAAATGACCAAAATACACCAGTGTCTTAATTTTGAGTTCTCAACCTAAAATAATTATTTCTCTTTCTTATAATCAATTTATATCAAATATAAATTAATTAATTAATCTCTATTAATTAATTTCTCAATACTTAAATTCATATTTAAACACTTTAAATATAAATTTAACTTATACTATACATGTAATAACATAGATTTGGTTTCAAGCCATGCTAGTGACTTTGCAATCTAATTGCAAACCAAACCTATTTAATTAATCAATTAAAATCTTTAAATAATTAATTAAATCATATTTAATTTGGTGATTACTTGTGTATGTGTGTGACTTACTAAGCTCATCACTAATTGGCAATGAGACATGATATCAACTCTTAATATCATCAGAACTCTTTCTTACCATAAATGATTTCTCTAAATCATTTTATGCACCTCATAGACCATGGTTAACACCTAGCATAGCATGCCATGGCCACCCAATTAATAATAAGGTTTACCTTAAATGAACCTATAATCATATGTTACCATGCACTAGAATCTCTCTATTACAAAATCCCAATTTGAGCTGAAGTCATGGTTTATGTCAAACCCCATTTGCTATGAATATTATGTTCTCTTTTAATTCCAGTTCTTGATTAAAAGATTTTTCTCATCAGAAACTCTTTTCTGATTAAATCTATCTGTCCTGGCCAGGAACTTGAAACATCAAGAACAATTAAATGAACATAGGATTTTATCCCTATTTACTTAGAGGAACAGATTCCATCTTGATCAACACCTACCTCCATATATAACTAGTAGGAGCCAACACATTCCCATATACCCATACACAGTACAAGTATGAAAATAGTATCAAACTCAAACCACCTATATATAAGATAACTGTGCGATCTCAGGTCTAAAGATTATATGCACTGATATGATTTACAACAATGCATTGACAAGAGTAAACTCCATGTGCTTGTCATAAGTGTCACTGGTTCGGCCTACTTATCATGTATAAGTGCCGATCATGTTTGTTATATGGCATGAGACTCACCATTCCATCTTATTTGCATCTCATATAAATAACTTGGGAACAAACATGATTATAATCTTTCTAGATAAGTCATGTCCTTATTGTGAAGTATCCTCAATTGTGAACCTATTTATGATACTTTGTACTAGAAATACTGTCACTCATATTCTTAACAACTTAAGAATAGAATTTTTAACAAAATATCAATGGACCTTTTCTATTACACATAAATATATTATGTAAACGGAAAAGTAAAAATGCCTTTTATTAATAAAAGATGTACAAGATACATACTAAATGATATACTCTAGGGCATACTACTAACAATTCCCCACTCGCACTAGAGCCATTCATTACAATACCTTAGACCCATCTTCTCAAGATGTCAGTCTAACTGAGCTTGTAACAAAGGCTTAGTGAATGGATCAGCTAGATTTTTGGCTGATGCTATTTTCTGCGTGGCTACATTGCCTTGCCCAACTATTTCTCTAATAATGTGGTAGCGCCTTTCTATGTGTTTGGATTTCTAGTGAGATAAGGGTTTCTTATATCTAAACAGCTTCTTTTAGAGCATTTTATGCAGCAATATACTCGGCCTCTGTAGTGGAATTGACAGTCATGCTCTGTTTGGAACTCTTCCAACTGACTGTACCTCCATTACAAATGAACACATATTCAGAGGTAAACTTTCTATCAGCGATAACTGATTAGAAATCAGAATTAGTATAACCATCCAATTGCAAGTCTCCACCTCCATATATGAAGAATAAATCCTTAGTTCTTCACAAGTACTTAAGGATATTCTTGACAGCTATCCAGTATTCCAAACCTAGATTGGATTGATACCTGCTAGTCAAACTAATAGTGTATGCAATATTCGGCCTAGTACATAACATTGCATACATCAAACTTCCAATAGCCGAAGCATATGGAATCCTGGCCATTTTATCTCTTTCTTCAGGTGTCTTCGGAGACATCTCTTTAGAAAGGTGGATACCATGTCTCACTAGTAACAATCCTCCCTTGGAATCAAGCATGTTAAACCTCTTTAACACCTTTTCTAAGTATAGACTTTGGGATAAACCAATTATTCTTTTTGCTCTATCTTTATAGATGCGAATCCCAAAAATATAGGTTGCCTCCCCTATGTCTTTCATGGAGAATGTATTTGACAACCATACCTTTATAGTTGTCAACATACCTGTGTCATTACCCATCAACAGTATGCCATCCACATATAAGACGAGGAAAGTGATAGCACTGTCACTGATCTTCTTATATACACATGGCTCATCCTCATTTTTGATAAAACCAAATGACTTAATGGCTTCCTCAAAACGGATGTTCCAACTCCTCGAAGCTTATTTCAACCCATAAATGGATCGCTTTAGCTTGCATACTTTGGAACCATCTTGGGATTCAAAACCCCTAGGTTGTTCCATGAAAATGTTTTCTTCAATGTATCCATTGAGAAAAGCTATTTTTGACATCCATCTGCCAAATCTCATAGTCATAGTATGCAGCTATTACTAATAGAATCATAATTGATTTAAGCATTGCAACAGGCGAGAAAGTCTCCTCATAATCGATTCCTTGCCTTTGGCTAAACCCTTTCACTGCTAGCCTTGTCTTATAGGTCTCTACCTTTCCATCAGAACTAATTTTCTTCTTGAAAACCCATTTGTTCCATATAGGTACAATACCTTTAGGTCGGTCAAAAAGATCCCAAACTTGATTCTTATACATGGATTCAATCTCGGATTTCATAGTATCAATCCATTTGGAAGAGTCTATATCTGATATAGCTTCTTCATAGGTAAGTAAATCATCTCCATGATTAACTTCTTTATGAGTGGATAACTCTTGTTCTTCTTCATGAAGGAAACCATATCTCACTGGTGGGTGAGATACCCTAGTTATTCTATGAGGAACAGCTGTAGATGTTTCATTAATAGGTGTAGGTTGACTAGATGGATCTATATCCATCTGATCTGTTGGTTGATTAGAATTCTCCAATTCTAACTCTATTTGCCTTCCTTTGCCTCCTTCTTGAACAAACTATTGTTCAAGAAATATGACATCTCAACTTATCACAACCTTTTATGATGTAGGCAAATAAAAATAGTATCCAAAACTGTCTTTTGGATATCTAACAAATTGACCCTTTTCTGATCTGCTTTCCAATTTATCAGTGTTTAGCTGGACAACCCCAAATTTAGATCAGAAGGAGCAGAAGCATGAGAAACACAAGTTTAGATCATTGAAATTCAAAATTTTTCATCTAGGGTCACATGCATCATGCAAGATTTATTTTTATCTATTTGATTTTAATGATAAACAGCATATTAAAACTCTTTTAATATATTTCTGAATATACATTATCCATTTAAGATTTTAGAATTAATTAGATTAATTATTAGAACCCTAGATTAGATCAAGAACAAGTGCACTAACCTCTTGATGCACTGCAGTGTGTTTGGCACCTTTGGGATGCGTCTTTAGGACACCATAAGTTGTCCCTCTAACTTGTCCATACCAAGATCACCTATGGTAGCCCTTGAATAGCTTCTAAAACTTTTGCTATGAATTAAAAAATCAAGTTTTGCCTTTTGAGAGATTACGGATGTAAACAGGATACTAGAAACGATTTTTAGTATTTTTAATTCAAGAGATTGTTTGCTAATCTCTTTGAATTGATGAGAGATGAAGAAGAAGAGAGGAAGAGTGTTCTTTAGGTGGCAGCACCAAGGAGTAAGTGGCAGCTTGTTATGTTTGTTCCTTCATCCTCACACTTATATAGCTACTTCACCACTTAAAACCCTTGCCACATGTCACCTTCTGATTGGCTATAGGTTTAATTGACCCAATCACATTGTGCCAAGTGTCAAACCTATATTTAATCTTAATTTTAATCATCTTACATGATTAAAAGACATTTGGCAAGCTTATGTGTAGTGCTATGTGTCAAAATCTCATGGCGCTACATGTCACCCTGTGAAATGACCAAAATACCCCTGTGTCTTAATTTTGAGTTCTCAACCTAAAATAATTATTTCTCTTTCTTCTAATCAATTTATATCAAATATAAATTAATTAATTAATTTCTATTAATTAATTTCTCATTAATTAAATTCATACTTAAACACTTTAAATATAAATTTAACTTATACTATACATCTAATAACCTAGATTTGGTTTCAAGCCATGCTAGAGACTTTGCAATCTAATTACAAACAAAACCTATTTAATTAATCAATTAAACTCTTTAAATAGTTAATTAAATCATATTTAATTTGGTGATTACTTGTGTATGTGTGTGACTTACTAGGCTCATCACTAATTGACAATGAGACATGATATCAACTGTTAATATCATCAGAACTCTTTCTTACCATAAATGATTTCTCTAAATCATTTTATGCACCTCATAAACCATGGTTAACACCTAGCATAGCATGCCATGGCCACCCAATTAGTAATAAGGTTTACCTTAAATGAACCTATAGTCATATGTTACCATGCACTAGAATCTCTCTATTACAAAATCCCAATTTGAGCTGAAGTCATGGTTTATGTCAAACCCCATTTGCTATGAATATTATGTTCTCTTTTAATTCTAGTTCTTGATTAAAAGATTTTTCTCATCAGAAACTCTTTTCTGATTAAATCTATCTGTCCTGGCCAGGAACTTGAAACATCAAGAACAATTAAATGAACATAGGATTTTATCCCTATTTACTTAGAGGAACAGATTCCATCTTGATCAACACCTACCTCCATATATAACTAGTAGGAGCCAACACATTCCCATATACCCATACACAGTACAAGTATGAAAATAGTATCAAACTCAAACCACCTATATATAAGATAACTGTGCGATCTCAGGTCTAAAGATTATATGCACTGATATGATTTACAACAATGCATTGACAAGAGTAAACTCCATGTGCTTGTCATAAGTGTCACTGGTTCGGCCTACTTATCATGTATAAGTGCCGATCATGTTTGTTATATGGCATGAGACTCACCATTCCATCTTATTTGCATCTCATATAAATAACTTGGGAACAAACATGATTATAATCTTTCTAGATAAGTCATGTCCTTATTGTGAAGTATCCTCAATTGTGAACCTATTTATGATACTTTGTACTAGAAATACTGTCACTCATATTCTTAACAACTTAAGAATAGAATTTTTAACAAAATATCAATGGACCTTTTCTATTACACATAAATATATTATGTAAACGGAAAAGTAAAAATGCCTTTTATTAATAAAAGATGTACAAGATACATACTAAATGATATACTCTAGGGCATACTACTAACAATTCCCCACTCGCACTAGAGCCATTCATTACAATACCTTAGACCCATCTTCTCAAGATGTCAGTCTAACTGAGCTTGTAACAAAGGCTTAGTGAATGGATCAGCTAGATTTTTGGCTGATGCTATTTTCTGCGTGGCTACATTGCCTTGCCCAACTATTTCTCTAATAATGTGGTAGCGCCTTTCTATGTGTTTGGATTTCTAGTGAGATAAGGGTTTCTTATATCTAAACAGCTTCTTTTAGAGCATTTTATGCAGCAATATACTCGGCCTCTGTAGTGGAATTGACAGTCATGCTCTGTTTGGAACTCTTCCAACTGACTGTACCTCCATTACAAATGAACACATATCCAGAGGTAAACTTTCTATCATCGATATCTGAATAGAAATCAGAATTAGTATAACCATCCAATTGCAAGTCTCCACCTCCATATATGAAGAATAAATCCTTAGTTCTTCACAAGTACTTAAGGATATTCTTGACAGCTATCCAGTATTCCAAACCTAGATTGGATTGATACCTGCTAGTCAAACTAATAGTGTATGCAATATTCGGCCTAGTACATAACATTGCATACATCAAACTTCCAATAGCCGAAGCATATGGAATCCTGGCCATTTTATCTCTTTCTTCAGGTGTCTTCGGAGACATCTCTTTAGAAAGGTGGATACCATGTCTCACTAGTAACAATCCTCCCTTGGAATCAAGCATGTTAAACCTCTTTAACACCTTTTCTAAGTATAGACTTTGGGATAAACCAATTATTCTTTTTGCTCTATCTTTATAGATGCGAATCCCAAAAATATAGGTTGCCTCCCCTATGTCTTTCATGGAGAATGTATTTGACAACCATACCTTTATAGTTGTCAACATACCTGTGTCATTACCCATCAACAGTATGTCATCCACATATAAGACGAGGAAAGTGATAGCACTGTCACTGATCTTCTTATATACACATGGCTCATCCTCATTTTTGATAAAACCAAATGACTTAATGGCTTCCTCAAAACGGATGTTCCAACTCCTCGAAGCTTATTTCAACCCATAAATGGATCGCTTTAGCTTGCATACTTTGGAACCATCTTGGGATTCAAAACCCCTAGGTTATTCCATGAAAATGTTTTCTTCAATGTATCCATTGAGAAAAGCTATTTTTGACATCCATCTGCCAAATCTCATAGTCATAGTATGCAGCTATTACTAATAGAATCATAATTGATTTAAGCATTGCAACAGGCGAGAAAGTCTCCTCATAATCGATTCCTTGCCTTTGGCTAAACCCTTTCACTGCTAGCCTTGTCTTATAGGTCTCTACCTTTCCATCAGAACTAATTTTCTTCTTGAAAACCCATTTGTTCCATATAGGTACAATACCTTTAGGTCGGTCAAAAAGATCCCAAACTTGATTCTTATACATGGATTCAATCTCGGATTTCATAGTATCAATCCATTTGGAAGAGTCTATATCTGATATAGCTTCTTCATAGGTAAGTAAATCATCTCCATGATTAACTTCTTTATGAGTGGATAACTCTTGTTCTTCTTCATGAAGGAAACCATATCTCACTGGTGGGTGAGATACCCTAGTTATTCTATGAGGAACAGCTGTAGATGTTTCATTAATAGGTGTAGGTTGACTAGATGGATCTATATCCATCTGATATGTTGGTTGATTAGAATTCTCCAATTCTAACTCTATTTGCCTTCCTTTGCCTCCTTCTTGAACAAACTATTGTTCAAGAAATATGACATCTCAACTTATCACAACCTTTTATGATGTAGGCAAATAAAAATAGTATCCAAAACTGTCTTTTGGATATCTAACAAATTGACCCTTTTCTGATCTGCTTTCCAATTTATCAGTGTTTAGCTGGACAACCCCAAATTTAGATCAGAAGGAGCAGAAGCATGAGAAACACAAGTTTAGATCATTGAAAATCAAAATTTTTCATCTAGGGTCACATGCATCATGCAAGATTTATTTTTATCTATTTGATTTTAATGATAAACAGCATATTAAAACTCTTTTAATATATTTCTGAATATACATTATCCATTTAAGATTTTAGAATTAATTAGATTAATTATTAGAACCCTAGATTAGATCAAGAACAAGTGCACTAACCTCTTGATGCACTGCAGTGTGTTTGGCACCTTTGGGATGCGTCTTTAGGACACCATATGTTGTCCCTCTAACTTTTCCATACCAAGATCACCTATGGTAGCCCTTGAATAGCTTCTAAAACTTTTGCTATGAATTAGAAAATCAAGTTTTTCCTTTTGAGAGATTACGGATGTAAACAGGATACTAGAAACGATTTTTAGTATTTTTAATTCAAGAGATTGTTTGCTAATCTCTTTGAATTGATGAGAGATGAAGAAGAAGAGAGGAAGAGTGTTCTTTAGGTGGCAGCACCAAGGAGTAAGTGGCAGCTTGTTATGTTTGTTCCTTCATCCTCACACTTATATAGCTACTTCACCACTTAAAACCCTTGCCACATGTCACCTTCTGATTGGCTATAGGTTTAATTGACCCAATCACATTGTGCCAAGTGTCAAACCTATATTTAATCTTAATTTTAATCATCTTACATGATTAAAAGACATTTGGCAAGCTTATGTGTAGTGCTATGTGTCAAAATCTCATGGCGCTACATGTCACCCTGTGAAATGACCAAAATACCCCTGTGTCTTAATTTTGAGTTCTCAACCTAAAATAATTATTTCTCTTTCTTCTAATCAATTTATATCAAATATAAATTAATTAATTAATTTCTATTAATTAATTTCTCATTAATTAAATTCATACTTAAACACTTTAAATATAAATTTAACTTATACTATACATCTAATAACCTAGATTTGGTTTCAAGCCATGCTAGAGACTTTGCAATCTAATTACAAACAAAACCTATTTAATTAATCAATTAAACTCTTTAAATAGTTAATTAAATCATATTTAATTTGGTGATTACTTGTGTATGTGTGTGACTTACTAGGCTCATCACTAATTGACAATTAGACATGATATCAACTGTTAATATCATCAGAACTCTTTCTTACCATAAATGATTTCTCTAAATCATTTTATGCACCTCATAAACCATGGTTAACACCTAGCATAGCATGCCATGGCCACCCAATTAGTAATAAGGTTTACCTTAAATGAACCTATAGTCATATGTTACCATGCACTAGAATCTCTCTATTACAAAATCCCAATTTGAGCTGGAGTCATGGTTTATGTCAAACCCCATTTGCTACGAATATTATGTTCTCTTTTAATTCCAGTTCTTGATTAAAAGATTTTTCTCATCAGAAACTCTTTTTTGATTAAATCTATCTATCCTGGCCAGGAACTTGAAATATCAAGAACAATTAAATGAACATAGGACTTTATCCCTATTTACTTAGAGGAACAGATTTCATCTTGATCAACACCTACCTCCATATATAACTAGTAGGAGCCAACACATGCCCATATACCCATACACCGCATAAGTATGAAAGTAGTATCAAACTCAAACCACCTATATACAAGATAACTATGCAATCTCAGGTCTAAAGATTATATGCACTGATATGATTTATGACAATGCATTGATAAGAGTAAACTCCATGTGCTTGTTATAAGTGTCACTGGTTCGGCCTACTTATCATATATAAGTGCTCATCATATTTGTTATATGGTATGAGACTCACCATTCCATCTTATTTACATCTCATATAAATAACTTGGGAACAAACATGATTATAATCTTTCTGGATAAGTCATGTCCTTATTATGAAGTATCCTCGATTGTGAACCTATGATACTTTGTACTAGAAATACTGTCACTCATATTCTTAACAACTTAAGAATAGAATTTCTAACAAAATATCAATGGACCTTTTCTATTACACATAAATATATTATGCAAATGGAAAAGTGAAAATGCCTTTTATTAATAAAAGATGTACAAGATATATACTAAATGATATGCTCTAGGGCATACTACTAATAGATAAATGATTGAACCTCATATAAGATGTGATGGGCAAGGAGTTGCTCACTTATAGTTTATTGTAATTCCAAAAATGGATGTGCCTGAGGATGATCAATGAGACTATAAGAATTCAATCACCAGCTAGAAATTCATCCAACTATGATTTCCGTTTCCTACTTTGGAAGTGTAGGATTCGTCAAGTTAGTGGGAGGACTAATTTGATTAAAAGACCATAATCATTTTAGTTAATTACTTGATATGTTTACTAATTAATCTAGTTATTTTCTACAGTTAATTTTCTAATAATAATGAGCACACAACAACCACCACCATCCAATATCCTTGCGAGCATACTTGATCACAATAGGTTGACGGGACCTAATCTTTCTGAGTGGCTCAGAAATTTAAAACTTATCCTGAACCTAGAACGTATTGGATATGTTTTAGACTTAAAGGTTCCTGGTCACTTACCTCCAGAAGCCACTCAAGAGGAACTAGATACTTTGGACAAGTGGAAGGAGCATGATATGAGAGCCAAATGTTACATGCTTGCTTATATGAGTAATGAGTTACAGAAGCAGCATGAAAATATGCAAAGTGCAAGTGAGATCCTCCTCCTGTAAGAGTTGTATGGTGAGCATAGCAGGAATGCTAGGTATGAGATATCTAGACAGCTATTTTGCATAAGAATGTCTGAGGGACAGAATGTAGGAGATCATGTCCACAAGATGATTCGGCATATTGAGCAGCTAAAACATCTTGATTTTCACATGGATTTCCAAATACAGACAGATTTGATCCTTCAGTCCCTGCCTGAGTCATTTGGGAATTTTGTGACTAATTTCCATATGACAAAGCAAGAGTGTACTTTGGCTTGGTTGCTTAACATGCTGGTTATTGCCCAAAAGAATATGCTGAGCAATAAAGGAAAAGAGGTGGCTTTGATTGCATCTTTTTCTTCTGCTGGAAAGTCCAAAAAGAAGAAGGGCAATAAGAATAAGAAACCTTAAATTCTTAGACCTTCTAAGAAGATAGCCAAATAGAAGGGTAAGACCGAAGCTGACAAAGGCCAGGGAAAGTATTTCCACTGCCAGAAGGATGGGCATTGGAAAAGGAACTACCCAGAGTATCTTGCTTCTCTGAAGGATAAGAAGGATAAACTGTGACACCCCTTACCCATCTACAGTGTAGCCGAGCAAGATATGCCACACAGTGTGCCAGAGCACCAATTCATATTTCTATTACAATTTACCCTTTTTAATTCATTTATTCACAATTTTTGATTAATCTGAGTTTTTTGCAAATTTTATAGAAAATTCAGCAGAGTGCCGGCTGTAAATTGAAAAAATAGTTCTTCTGAATCTATTAAAAACACTTCTAATATAATGAAAATTTTAATCCCAGTCAACCACCAAGATCTTTCCACATTTTATCAAATGACATCAATATTTCAAAAATTCAATTCATTCATATCATACTCAATTCTATAAGAAAAACTCAAATTATTATTGAACCTGGTTTATAAATAATTACATCAAAAGCATAATTACATGAGTTTAAAATATATATAACAAAAGTTTATAAATACAAAAAACCAAAAATAGCCTAATGTCCTACCAATGCACTGTAAATGTGAGGTGACTCTGGACTCCGTGTGCAGATCTGAAAGCTCACCCAGTCTGATATCTGCTGGGCTCCCCAGCTATGTCTCCAGTACCTGCCATGGCAAAAGCGACGTGCTAAGCAATTCTGCTGAGTGGTGACAATATAAAATAAAATAACTAAAATAAAGTAAATGTGCAGAATGTATGTTTACATCTTTGGTAGACTTAATTTCTGATATTTATTGCAGTATTATTTGATTAAAATTTGATAAGATTTATTATCATTGCCCGAGTAACCCCTACTAGTCGACTGGACTGGATAAATGGGTAAACTAGCACTGGGTACTAAGTACCTCGGACCATTACACCATCGATCACATAGTGTCTCCCGGTGTGCAACAAAAAAGCTAATAAGCTGTAATAATTATCAGGGATAAAACCCAAGTATAACAACTCAATCAACATAGCCAAAGGCTATTATGTTGTAGAATGGCACGTGAGGCCATAAAACACAGAATGGCATGAAGCCAAATGCAGTACTACTAACAGAACCCTATTGGCATGCCAACCTATCCAAACTAATCTTGCTAGGTGTACTAGGGCATGTTACACTCTTAATTTATACAATTCTTGAAATTTAAGTTTAGATGTTACTATTCATTTCATTAGTCAACCAAAATGTTGACTTTTGCATAGACAACAGGTACATTGGTTTTAATACTCCCAACATACCACATTTTGCATTCTAAAATTGTTGGTATTGGTTGCCAATACAATTTCTAAGCTTAATGTTAATTGTTTAAAATTTTCAGATTTTAAGCTATGTGTTTACTATTCTATTAGTCATTTTTACTGTGGGAATTTGGCAAAGTGGTCAACATGAAAGTTGTTCCTTATTGTGTCTAGTTACATTTCTTTTTTGAATCACTCCATTTGGAGTTTTGTAGCTCAAGTTATGGCCTAAAAACCATAATTGGCCGGATTGCTAACTTCCCAGATTTTCTGGACTGACCAAATCTATAGTGTTTGGGGTAGTGACTGTAGGTCACCTTTTGAACATGTTATGGTCAAAATTAGGGTTAGATTTCTTCATGAAAGTTGTAGGTCTATGTCTCAGCTAATTTCAGGTAAAATTTCAGGTCAATTGGACCTTTCTACACTGAGTTATGACCAAATGAATAAATACTATTCATTTAGTCATTTTGCCCAGGCAGAATGCAGGTCACCCGGATTAGGGCAATCTTTAGGTAAACTTGGTTTGGCTTTATGGGCATGGTTTCTTCACCACAGTTGTGCCATTATGTGTTTAGTTTCATTTCCAATTGGCCTTGCACCAATTGAACCTCTAAAACTCTAGTTATTGCTGCCTAAACCTGCTGGACTCATGCCTAGTCTTGCAAGCCACCAAGGGCAACCTCTCTAACTTCAATTCCCACTACACAAACCACTTCATTTCTTGTTTACACATAACCAAATGGTCACTAATTGACCATTAAAACTTACTTTCACCATTACATGATCAAAGTCTCCATTTCATACCCAAACCCTAACCCTAACATCTCAAATCATGCATTTAACTTGCATTTCATCATTTCACTTAAGAGACTAATGTTAAGGCAGCCATACTACCATTTCCAGTTCCATGAAATCCTCAAAACCTCACCATATCCAAGGCAGCCAAAAATTGTGGGATGGCATACACATAATATTTATTCCTTTTCCTTGTAATTTTGCATTCAATTCACTCCCTTAACATGAATTAGAAAAGAAAACTCAAGTTTAGTCACTAACCACTAATGGAGTGACATTCAAACTTGCTAGGGTTCTTCTTTTACAATTCTTTTTGCTCCCAAAAGATTCACCAAGATGAAAGAACAAGTTTTTGTGTTGGGAACATAGGTTTTAATGGGTGGAAACCAAAGAAATCAAGCTTGGGAAGCTTGATAACGGTGGACAATGGGAGAGAGAGTTTCGGCTTGAAGAAGGAGATAAGGAGCTTTTGATTTTTTTTTCTTCATTTTTCTGCCCATTAAGTCTTTTTAAATAAATTTGTGCCATGTGTCAATATTTGATTGGGTGGGAGGATTATAATGACATCATTATGATGTCATAAGTCCAATTTCTCTCATTTTCCACCCTTTTCTTGCCTATTTAATTCCAATTAAATTTTTAACAATATTTATTCACATTTTATGTCATATAAATTATTTATTTAACTGGATAAGTTGGCCAAAAATCATCTCTGAAGACGAAATGATCAAAATGCCCTCCGTTTCGCTTAACGAGCTAAAATTGTCTGTATTGATTAATTAAATTTTCTTGGTGTTTTCTTAACATTCTATTGTCATGGAAACCCCAATAATCCTTCCCTAAGGTCCCAAAAATTATTTCATGAAGTTTTCCCCGGGTCTAGGATTGCTAATGGCCTTCACTGTCACTTCCCTTTTAGGTTACTCATCCCTGGGTTTTCAGCTAGTTTAACCTTAGTGTATTTCATTCCTATAAATTTTCCTTGATTTTTATGAGCATTATTTAGTTTCTTTATAACTCCCTGCTTTGGTCTAATTATAATTTCAAACATTCTAGCTGCCCGGACTGATATTAGCCATCGGAACAGTAGACTGTACGGACTAGCTAAAGGGAGGATGTTACAACTCTTCCCCTCTAATACAAATTTCATCCTCAAAATTTACCTGATACAAACAATTGAGGAAATTGTTGCCTCATCGTCTCTTCACTTTCCCAAGTTGCCTTTTCAGTGTTGTGGTGCCTCCAAAGCACTTTCACTAGTGGAATTTGTTTATTTCTCAGTTCCTTCACTTCCCGAGCTAGGATCCATGTAGGCTCTTCTGTATATGTCAAGTCCGGTTGGGTTTCAATCTCTTCCATGGAGATGACATGTGAAGGGTCTGAGCGATATCTTCTTAACATAGAAACATGGAATACATTATGGATCTTATCCAGTTCTGGTGGTAAAGCTTGCCGATAGGCCACTGGTCTCACATGTTCAATGACTTCATACGGGCCAATAAACCTAGGGCTTAGCTTACCCTTTCTTCCAAACCTTAGTACTTTCTTCTATGGTGAGACTTTGAGAAACACTTTGTCTCCAACTGCATACTCTATCTCTTTTCTCTTCAAGTCGGGATAAGACTTCAGTCTATCTGAGGCAACCTTCAAATTTGCTTTGATTGTTTTCACTTTCTCCTCAGTCTGTTTCACTAGGTCTGGTCCTACTAGCTTATCTTTGCCCAATTCTATCCAACATACGGGGGTTCTACACTTCCTCCCATACAGTGCTTTATACGGGGCCATTTGAATGCTAGCTTGGTAGCTATTATTATATGCAAATTCTGCCAGTGGGAAATATCTATCCCAACTCCCCTCAAACTCATTGACACAACTCCTCAGCATATCTTTCAGGATCTATCACATAATTCACATTGTTACTATCATTTCAATTTATTAATTATGAAAATTCAATTAGTTTTTTTAGGTTTACCTGGATTACTCGTTTCGACTCTCCATCCGTCTGAGGATGAAAAGCCGTGCTAAAGCAAAGTTGTGTGCCCAAGGCTTCTTGCAACTTTTTTTTAGAATCTTGATGTAAACCTTGGGTCTCGGTCAGATATGATGGAAAGCGGGATTCTATGCAGTCTAACTATCTCACTGATATACAATTCTGCTAGCTTCTCCAGTGAGTAGTCAGTCTTAGCTGGCAGAAAATGTGCTGACTTCGTCAATCTATCCACTATCACTCACACTGCATCATGCTTCTTTTGGGTGAGAGGTAGACCACTAACAAAATCCATAGTGACCCGGTCCCATTTCCATTCAGGTATGCTTATAGGTTGTAGCAATCCTGATGAAACTTGATGTTCTGCTTTAACTTGTAGGCATATCAAACATTTAGTCACGTAGTCAGCTATATCCCTGTTCATACCAGGCCACCAATAATGAGGCTTCAAATCATTATACATTTTTGTGCTTCCCGAGTGCATAGCATAAACACTAGTGTGTACTTCTTTTCGAATACTAGGCTTCAGTTCCCCATCATCTAGTACACACACTCTTCCTCTGTCGTACAGACACCCATCTGCTTTCACCTCATAATATGTTTTCCTTCCCTCTGGAATTTTACCCACAATAGCCATTAATTTTTCATCTACCTTCTGCCCATTTTGTATCTGTTGTAGCAGGTTTTGCCTCACTTGTTACTTAGCCAAAATAACTCCATCTTGAGCTAAGGACAGACGGGCATTTAGTGATATTAAAGCTGTGATGGATTTTCTGCTCAAGACATCAGCAACTACATTTGCCTTCCAAGGATGGTAATCTATCACACAATCATAGTCCTTTAGGAACTCAATCCATCGCCTCTGTTTAAGATTGAGCTCCTTCTGGGTTGGCAAATATTTTAAACTCTTGTGGTCTGTATAGATGTAGCATTTTTCACCATATAAATAATGCCTCCATATCTTCAGTGCGAAGATAATTGCTGCTAACTCCAAATTATGAGTAGGGTAGTTCTGTTCATGTGGCTTTAACTGCCTGGAAGCATAGGCAACCACTTTCCCCTTTTGCATCAATACACACCCTAGCCCATTATGCGAGGCATCACTGTAGACCACAAAGTCTTTTCCTGACACTAGCTGTGTTAACACTGGTGCTTCTGTCAACATAGCCTTTAGCCTCTCAAAATTGGCTTGGCACTTGTCGTTCTAGCCAAATTTCACATTCTTGTGCAACAACTTGGTCATTGGAGCAGCTTTAAGAGAGAACCCCTTCACAAATCTTCTGTAATACCCAGCTAGCCCCAAGAAACTTCTGACCTCAGTTGTATTTCTAGGAGGCTTCCATTCCATCACTACTTCTATCTTTTTGGGATCCACTCTAATCCCCTCAGCTGATACTATGTGTCTAAGAAAGGAGATTTCACTCATCCAGAAGTCACATTTGGACAACTTAGCATACAGCTTCTTTTCTCACAGGGTTTGCAAAACAATCCTCAAATGTTCATCATGTTCTTCCTTGGTCTTGGAATACACCAGAATATCATCAATAAAGACCACTACAAACCGATCTAAATATGGATGAAAGATACGGTTCATAAGGTCCATAAATGCTGCTGGTGCATTTGTTAACCAAAATGGTATCACTAGAAATTCATAATGCCCATGCCGGGTTCTGAATGCAGTTTTTGACACATCTGCATCCTTTACACTTAACTGATGATACCCTAATATGAGATCAATTTTTCAAAATACACAGGCTCCCTTTAACTAATCAAACAGATCGTCAATTCTGGGCAACGGATATTTATTCTTCACAGTTACTTTTTTCAACTGTTGATAATCAATACACAATCTCAAGGTTCCATCCTTCTTCTTCACAAACAGCACCAAAGCTCCCCATGGTGACACACTGGGGTGTATGAACCCCTTATCAAGCAACTCTTGTAATTGAATTTTCAACTCTCTCAATTTAGTGGGTGCCATCCTATAAAGAGCAATAGAAATTGGAGCTGTACCCGACATTACCTTAATAGCAAACTCGACTTCCCTTTCTGGTGGTAAACTAGGCAATTATTCAGGAAATACATCTGGGAAGTCTCTTACTGTGGGTATATCACACAGATTCGGCTTAGCCTGCCTAGTATCAACCACGTGTGCTATGTAAGCTTCACAGCCTTTTCTCATCAATCTTCTTGCAACTGTGGCTGAGATAACATTGCACAGGAAATCTATCCTTTCACCCATAACAGTAATCTCATTACCCTCAGAAGTTTTTAGAGAAATCCTCTTCAATTTGCAATCAACTATTGCCTGATAACGTGATAACCAGTCCATTCCCAAAATCACGTCAAACTCATGGAAGGGCAATTCAATTAGGTTTGCCGAGAATTCATACCCCTGAATCCTCAACGGGCAACCTTTATACACTTTATTCACTACCACATTGTGGCCTAGTGGATTTGTGACCAAAATGTCTTGATCACTCTCCTCTACTGGAACTCCTCTCTCTACGGGTAGTTTGATGCAGATGTATGAATGAGTGGATCCTGGATCCACCAATGCATGCACAGAAGTGTTATAGAGAGAATGTACCCCTGATAACGTCCAGGGCATCTTGCTCCTCTTGAGCTCTGATGGCATAGGCTCTAGAAGGTACTTTGGCCTCTGGCCTCTCAGCTGACTCAGATGCAGGCCTCAGTGATGGATCAGCTGCTTCAGATTTACTAGGCTTCCTACCCCTTTGTGGTGCAGGACCAAGTCTATCAGTTTGTGTTGGAGCAGCTGCAATAGTCCTCTTTGTACAATTTTTGATCTGATGTTTTGTAGATCCACACCGTAAACATGCACTAGTCACTTGCCAACAGTCCCCCTTGTGCCACTTCTGGTAGTATGGACAGGTAGAAGATACTAGGGTTGGTCCCCTGAACATCGTCCCTGGAGAGCTGCCCACTGATGGTGTGGACTGACCTCTCGTAGGTGTAAACTGCGGTCGGGGCCCCTGAGACTGACCCTGACCTTGTGGTTGTCCTGAACCCTAAGCAGGAGGACCCTTACTCTTCTTACTGGGAGCAAAAAATGAACTGGACTGACCCGGACCCCTCTTCTGCTGTCTTTCCCTCGTAGTTTGCTCATTTATTCGAACCCTTTCTACTTTCGATGCAGCATCTACTAATTTGGCAAAATCTATGATCTCCAATGTCGTTATCATGACTTTGATATTGTCATTGAGCCCTTCTTCGAATCTTCTGTACCTCTCTGCCTCTGTAGGGACTATCTCCCTCCCATACCGGCCCAGTTTGATGAATTCTCACTCATACTCTACCACTGATAGTTGCTTCTGTCTCAGACTGATAAATTATCTTCTTCTCTCTTCTAAAGACACCTTACTGACATACTTCTTCCTAAACTCTATTAGGAAGTAATCCCAGCTGATTTGATCCTGTTGCACCTCACTGGTGACTGTGTCCCACCACTGGTATGCATCATCCTGAAGTAGGGACACAGCACCCTCCAGGTACTGCTCGGGGGTGCAATGAAGCTATTTTAGTACTCTAATTGTTCTATCCAACCAGTTTTTCACTGTCATGGGATCATCCTCCTTCTTCCCAAAGAAATCCACAGCCCCGTGTTTTCGCAGTTTCTCCAGATGGGACTTCTGTAGTGCTGGTGGAGGTTGTGGCTATGGTTGTGGTGGTGGAATTACCCCCATCATTTGCCGATAGAATTTGGCCATTTGTTGAAATAATGCAAACTGAAGTTGGGCAGGTGCCTCAGCTACTAGTGGAGCAGATTCTCCTCTGCCCCCAGATTCAGCTCTTGGGGGAGCACGACTCTCCACCTCTTCATCAACTGCTCTTTGAGAAGTAGAATCCATAGCCTAATCAAAACAAGAAAACAAACAGATCTGCATCAGTGTCACCTCAACACTTACAAATGCAATGTAATGGTATGCACTCTATCTAGGCCCAGAAACGCCTAAACCGATGCTCTGAGACTACTAAATGTGACACCCCTTACCTGTCTATAGTGTAGCCGAGCAAGATATGCCACACAGTGTGCCAGAGCACCAATTTATATTTCTATTACAATTTACCCTTTTTAATTCATTTATTCACAATTTTTTATTAATTTGAGTTTTTCGCAAATTTTATAGAAAATTCGGCAGAGTGCTGGCTGTAAATTGGAAAAACAGTTCTTCTGAATCTATTAAAAACATTTCCAATATAATCAAAATTTCAATCTCAGTCAACCAGTAACATCTTTCCACATTTTGTCAAATGACATCAATATTTCAAAAATTCAATTCATTCATATCAGACTCAATTCCTTAAGAAAAACTCAAATTATTACTGAACATGCTTTATAAATAATTACATCAAAAGCATAATTACATGAGTTTAAAATATGCATAACAAAAGTTTACAAATACAAAAGACCAAAAGTAGCCTAATATCCTACCAATGCACTGCAAATGTGAGGTCACTCTGGACTCCGTGTGCAGATCTGAAATCTCACCCAGTCTGATGTCTGCTGGGCTCCCCAGCTATGTCTCTAGTACCTGCGCATGGCAAAAGTGACTCGCTAAGCTATTCTGCTTAGTGGTGACAATATAAAATAAAATAACTAAAATAAAGTAAATATGCAGAATGTATGTCTACATCTTTGGTAGACTTAATTTCTGATATTTATTGCAGTATTATTTGATTAAAATTTGATAAGATTTATTATCATTGCCCGAGTAACCCCTACTAGTCGACTGGACTGGATAAATGGGTAAACTGGCACTAGATACTAAGTACCTCAGACCATCACACCATCGGTCACATTGTGTCTCCCGGTGTACAACAAAACAGCTAATAAGCTATAATAATTATCAGGGATAAAACCCAAGTATAACAACTCAATCAACATAGCCAAATGCTATTATGTCACAGAATGGCACGTTAGGTCATAAAACACAGAATGGCATGAAGCCATATGCAGTATTGCTAACAGAACCCTATTGGCATGCCAACCTATCCAAACCAATCTTGCTAGGTGTACTAGGGCATGTTACACTCTTAATTTACACAATTCTTGAAATTTAACTTTAGATGTTACTATTCATTTCATTAGTCAACCAAAATATTGACTTTTGCATAGAAAATAGGTACATTGGTTTTAATACTCCCAACATACCACATTTTGCATTCTAAAATTGTTGGTATTGGTTGCCAATACCATTTCTAAGCTTAATGTTAATTGTTTAAAATTTTCAGATTTGAAGCTATGTGTTTACTGTCCTATTAATCATTTTTATAGTGGGAATTTGGCAAAGTGGTCAACATGAAAGTTGTTCCTTATTGTGTCTAGTTACATTTCCTTTTTTGAATCACTCCATTTGGAGTTTTGTAACTCAAGTTATGGCCTAAACAACATAACTGGCTGGATTGCCAACTTCCCAGATTTTCTGGACTGACCAAATCTACAGTGCTTGGGGCAGTGACTTTAGGTCACCTTTTTTAACATGTTATGGTCAAAATTAGGGTTATATTTCTTCATGAAAGTTGTAGGTCTATATCTCAGCTAATTTCAGGTAAAATTTAAGGTCAATTGGACCTTTCTACACTGAGTTATGGCCAAATGAATAAACACTGTTCATTTGGTCATTTTGCCCAAGCAGAATGCAGGTCACCCCGATTAGGGCAATCTTTAGGTCAACTTGATTTGGTTTTATGGGCATGGTTTCTTCACCAAACTTGTGCCATTATGTGTCTAGTTTCATGTCCAATTGTCCTTACACCAGTTGAACCTCTAAAATCCAGTTATTGCTGCCCAAACCTGTTGGACTCATGCCCAGTCCTGCAGGTCACCAAGGATAGCCTCTCTAACTTCAATTCCCACTACACAAACCACGTCATTTCTTGTTTACACATAGCCAAATGGTCACTAATTCACCATTAAAACTTAGTTTTACCATTACATGATCAAAGTCTTTGTTTCATACCCAAACCCTAACCCTAACATCTCAAATCATGCATTTAACTTGCATTTCATCATTTCACTTAAGAGACTAATGTTAAGGCAGCCACTACCATTTCTAGTTCCATGAAATCCTCAAAACCTCACCATATCCAAGGCAGCCAAAAATTGTGGGATGGCATACACATAATATTTATTCCTTTTCCTTGTAATTTTGCATTCAATTCACTCCCTTAACATGAATTAGAAAAAGAAAACTCAAGTTTAGTCACTAACCTCAAATGGAGTGACATTCAAACTTGCTAGGGTTTTTCTTTTACACTTCTTTTTAATCCCGAAAGATTCACCAAGATGAAAGAACAAGTTTTTGTGTTGGGAACTTAGGTTTTAATGGGTGGAAACCAAAGAAATCAAGCTTAGGAAGCTTGATAATGGTGGACAATGGGAGAGAGAGTTTTGGCTTAAAGGAGATAAGGAGCTTTTGATTTTTTTTTTCTTCATTTTTCTACCCATCAAGTCTTTTTAAATAAATTTGTGCCATGTGTCAAGATTTGATTGGGTGGGAGGATTATAATGACATCATTATGATGTCATAAGTCTAATTTCTCTCATTTTCCACCCTTTTCTTGCCTATTTAATTCCAATTAAATTTTTAACAATATTTATTCACATTTTATGTCATATAAATTATTTATTTAACTGGATAGGTTGGCCAAAAATAATCTCTGAAGACGAAATGATCAAAATGCCCTCCGTTTGGCTTAACGAGCCAAAATTGTCTGTATCGATTGATTAAATTTTCTTAGTGTTTTCTTAACATTCTATTATCATGGAAAACCCAATAATCCTTCCCTAAGGTCCCAAAAATTATTTTATGAAGTTTTCTCTGGGTCTCGGATTGCTAACGGCCTTCACTGTTACTTCCCTTTCGGGTTACTCATCCCTGGGCTTTCGGCTAGTTTAACCTTAGTGTATTTCATTCCTATAAATTTTCCTTGATTTTTATGAGCATTATTTAGTTTCTTTATAACTCCCTACTTTGGTCTAATTATAATTTCAAACATTCTAGCTGCCCGGACTGACATTAGTCATCGGAACAGTAGACTGTATGGACTAGATAAAGTGAGGATGTTACAACTCTTCCCCTCTAATACAAATTTCATCCTCGAAATTTACCTGATACAAACAATTGAGGAAATTGTTGCCTCATCGTCTCTTCACTTTCCCAAGTTGCCTCTTCAGTGTTGTGGTGCCTCTAAAGCACTTTCACTAGTGGAATTTGTTTATTTCTCAGTTCCTTCACTTCCCGAGCTAGGATCCGTATAGGCTCTTCTGTATATGTCAAGTCCGGGTGGATTTCAATCTCTTCCATGGAGATGACATGTTAAGGGTCTGAGCGATATCTTCTTAACATAGAAACATGGAATACATTATTGATCTTATCAAGTTCTAGTGGTAAAGCTTTCCGACTGGCCACTAGTCCCACACGTTCAATGACTTCATATGGGCCAATAAACCTAGGGCTTAACTTACCCTTTCCTCCAAACCTTAGTACTTTCTTCTACAGTGAGACTTTGAGAAACACTTTGTTGGTAACTGCATACTCTATCTCTTCTCTCTTCAAGTCGGGATAAGATTTCTATCTATCTGAGGCAACCTTCACATTTGCTTTGATTATTTTCACTTTATCCTCAGTCTGTTTCACCAGGTCTGGTCCTACCAGCTTATCTTCGCCCAATTCTGTCCAACATACGGGGGTTTTACACTTCCTCCCATGCAATGCTTTGTACGGGGCCATTTGAATGCTAGCTTGGTAGATATTATTATATACAAATTCTGCCAGTGGGAAATATCTATCCCAACTCCCCTCAAACTCATTGACACAACTCCTCAGCATATCTTTCAGGATCTATCACGTAATTCACTTTGTTACTATCATTTCAATTTATTAATTGTGAAAATTCAATTAGTTTTTTTAAGTTTACCTGGATTACTCATTCTGACTCTCCATCCGTCTGAGGATGAAAAGCCATGCTAAAGCAGAGTTCTGTGCCCAAGGCTTCTTGTAACTTTTTTTAGAATCTCGATGTAAACCTTGGGTCTCGGTCAGATATGATGGAAAGTGGGATTCCATGCAGTCTAACTATCTCACTGATATACAATTCTGCTAGCTTCTCTAGTGAGTAGTCAGTCTTAACTGGCAGAAAATGTGCTGACTTCATCAATCTATCCACTATCACCCACACTGCATCATGCTTCTTTTGGGTGAGAGGTAGACCACTAACAAAATCCATAGTGACCCGGTCCCATTTACATTTAGGTATGCTTATAGGTTGTAGCAATTCTGATGAAGCTTGATGTTCTGCTTTAACTTGCAGACATATCAAACACTTAGTCACGTAGTCAGCTATATCCCTCTTCATACCAGGCTACCAATAATGAGGCTTCAAATCATTATACATTTTTTTCCTTCCCGGGTGCATAGCATAAACACTAATGTGCGCTTCTTTTAGAATACTAGTCTTTAGTTCCCCATCATCTGGTACACACACTCTTCCTCTATAGTACAGACACCCATCTGCTTTCACCTCATAATCAGTTTCCCTTCCCTCTAGAATTTTACCCACAATAGCCATTGATTTTTCATCTGCCTTTTGCCCATCTTGTATCTGCTGTAGCAGGTTTTGCCTCACTTGTTACTCAGCCAAAATAGCTCCATATTGAGCTAAGGACAGACGAGCATTTAGTGATCTTAAAGCTGTGATAGATTTTCTGCTCAAGACATTAGCAACTACATTTGCCTTCCCAGGATGGCAATCTATCACACAATCATAGTCCTTTAGGAACTCATTCCATCACCTCTGTCTAAGATTGAGCTCCTTCTGGGTTGGCAAATATTTTAAATTCTTGTGGTCTGTATAGATGTAGCATTTTTCACCATATAAATAATTCCTCCATATCTTCAGTGCGAAGATAATTGCTGATAACTCCAAATCATTAGTAGGGTAGTTCTGTTCAAGTGGCCTTAACTGCCTGTAAGCATAGGCAACCACTTTCCCCTTTTGTATCAATACACAACTTAGCCCATTATGCGAGGTATCACTATAGACCACAAAGTCTTTTCCTGACACTAGCTGTGTTAACACCAGTGCTTCTGTCAACATAGCCTTTAGCCTCTCAAAATTGGCTTGGCACTTGTCGTTCTAGCCAAATTTCACATTCTTGTGCAACAACTTGGTCATTGGAGCAGCTATAAGAGAGAACCCCTTCACAAATCTTCTGTAATACCCAGCTAGCCCCAAGAAACTTCTGACCTTAGTTGTATTTCTCGGAGGCTTCCATTCCATCACTACTTCTATCTTTTTGGGATCCACTCTAATCCCCTCAACTGATACTATGTGTCTAAGAAAGGAGATTTCACTCATACAGAAGTCACATTTGGACAACTTAGCATACAGCTTCTTTTCTCGCAGGGTTTGCAAAACAATCATCAAATGTTCATCATGTTCTTCCTTGGTCTTGGAATACACCAGAATATCAATAAAGACCACTACAAACCGATCTAAATATGGATGAAAGATACAGTTCATAAGGTCCATAAATGCTGCTGGTGCATTTGTTAACGCAAATGGCATCACTAGAAATTCATAATGCCCATGCCTGGTTTTGAATGTAGTTTTTGACACATCTGCATCCTTTGCCCTTAACTGATGATACCCTGATCTGAGATCAATTTTTGAAAATACACCGGCTCCCTTTAACTAATCAAACAGATCGTCAATTCTGCGCAACGGATATTTATTCTTCACAGTTACTTTCTTCAACTGTCGACAATCAATACACAATCTCAAGGTTCCATCCTTCTTCTTCACAAATAGCACCAGAGCTCCCCCATGGTGACACACTGGGGCGTATGAACCCCTTATCAAGCAACTCTTGTAACTGAATTTTCAATTCTTTCAATTCAGTGGGTGCCATCCTATAAGGAGCAATAGAAATTGGTCCTATACGCGGCATTACCTTAATAGCAAACTCAACTTCCCTTTCTGGTGGTAAACCAGGAAATTCTTTAGGAAATACATCTGGGAAGTCTCTTACTGTGGGTATATCACACAGATTCGGCTTAGCCTGCCTAGTATCAACCACGTCTGCTACGTAAGCTTCATAGCCTTTTCTCATCAATCTTCTTACAACTGTGACTGAGATAACATTGGACAGGAAATCTGTCCTTTCACCCACAACAGTAATTTCATTACCCTTAGAAGTTTTTAGAGAAATCCTCTTCAATTTGCAATCAACTATTGCCTGATAACGTGATAACCAGTTCGTTCCCAAAATCACGTCAAACTCGTGGAAGGGAAATTCAATTAGGTCTACCGAGAATTCATACCCCTGAATCCTCAACGGGCAGCCTTTATATACTTTATTCACTACCACACTGTGGCCTAGTGGATTTGTGGCCAGAATGTCTTAATCACTCTCCTCTACTGAAACTCCGCTCTCTATGGGTAGTTTGATGCAAATGTATGAATGAGTGGATCCTGGATCCACCAATGCATGCACAGAAGTACTATAGAGAGAGAATGTACCCCTGATAACATCCGGGGCATCTTGCTCCTCCTGAGCTCTGATGGCATAGGCTCTAGAAGGTACTCTAGCCTCTAGCCTCTCAGCTGACTCAGATGCAGGCCTCAGTGATGGACCAGCTACTTCAGATTTACCAGGCTTCCTACCCCTTTCTGGTGCAGGAGCAGGTCTATCAGCTTGTGTTGGAGTAGCTGTAGTAGTCCTCTTCGGACAATTTTTGATCTGATGCTCTATAGATCCACACAGTAAGCATGCACCGGTCACTCGCCAACAGTCTCCCTTATGCCACTTCTGGCAGTATGGACAGGCAGAAGATGCTAGGCTGGTCCCCTGAACACCGTCCCTGGAGAGCTGACCACTGATGGTTTGGACTGACCCCTCCTAGGTGTAAACTGTGGTCTGGGCCCCTGGCACTGACCCTGACCTTATGGTTGTCCTGAACCCTGAGCAGGAGGACCCTTACTCTTCTTACTGGGAGCAGGAAATGAACAGGACTGACCCGGACCCCTCTTCTGCTATCTTTCCCTTGTAGTTTGCTCATTTATTCGGACCCTTTCTACTTTCGATGCAGCATCTACTAATTTGGCAAAATCTATGATCTCCAATGCCGTTATCATGGCTTTGATATTATCATTGTGCCCTTCTTCGACTCTTTTATACCTCTCTTTCTCTATAGGGACTATCTCCCTCCCATACCGGCTTAGTTTGACGAATTGTCACTCATACTGTACCACTGATAGTTGCCTCTGTCTCAGACTGATAAATTCTCTTCTTCTCTCTTCTAAATGCACCTTACTGACATACTTCTTTCTAAACTCTGTTAGAAACTAACCCCAGCTGATTTGATCCGGTTGCACCTTACTGGTGACTATGTCCCGCCACTGGTGTGCATCATCCTGAAGTAGGGACACAGCACCCTCCACGTTTTGCTTGGGGGTGCAATGAAGCTGTTTCAGTACTCTGATTGTTCTATCCAACCAGTTTGTCGCTGTCATGGGATCATCCTCCTTCTTCCCAAAGAAATCCATAGCCCCGTGTTTTCGCAGTTTCTCCAGATGGGACTTCTGTGGTGTTGGTGGAGGTTGTGGCTGTGGTTGTGGTAGTGGAATTACCCCCATCATTTGCAGAAAGAATTCGGTCATTTGTTGAAATAATGCAAACTGAGGTTGGGCAGGTGCCTCAGCAGCTGGTGGAGCAGATTCTCCCCTGCCCCCAGATTCAGCTCTCGGGGGAGCACGACTCTCCACCTCTTCATCAACTGCTCTTTGAGAAGCAGGATCCATAGCCTAATCAAAACAAGAAAACAAACAGATCTGCATCAGTGTCACCTCAACACTTATAAATGCAATGTAATGGTATGCACTCTATCTAGGCCCATAAATGCCTAAATCGATGCTCTGATACTACTAAATGTGACACCCCTTACCCGTCTACAGTGTAGCCGAGCAAGATATGCCACACAGTGTGCCGGAGCACCAATTCATATTTCTATTACAATTTACCCTTTTTAATTCATTTATTCACAATTTTTTATTAATCTGAGTTTTTCTCAAATTTTATAGAAAATTCAGCAGAGTGCCGGCTGTAAATTGGAAAAACAGTTCTTCTGAATCTATTAAAAACACTTCCAACATAATTAAAAATTCAATCTCACTCAACCACCAACATCTTTCCACATTTTGTCAAATGACATCAATATTTCAAAAATTCAATTCATTCATATCATACTCAATTCCATAAAAAAACTCAAATTATTACTGAACATGGTTTATAAATAATTACATCAAAAGCATAATTACATGAGTTTAAAATATACATAACAAAAGTTTACAAATACAAAAGACCAAAATAGCCTAATATCCTACCAATGCACTGCAAATGTGAGGTGACTCTGGACTTCTTGTGCAGATCTAAAATCTCACCTAGTCTAATGTCTGCTGGGCTCCCCAGCTATGTCTCTAGTACCTGCGCATGGCAAAAGTGACTCTCTAACCAATTCTGCTTAGTGGTGACAATATAAAATAAAATAACTAAAATAAAGTAAATATGCAGAATGTATGTCTACATCTTTGGTAGACTTAATTTATGATATTTATTACAGTATTATTTGATTAAAATTGGATAAGATTTATTATCATTGCCCGAGTAACTCCTACTAGTCGACTGGACTAGATAAATTGGTAAACTAGCACTAGGTACTAAGTACCTCGGACCATCACACCATTGGTCGCATCGTGTCTCCCGGTGTGCAACAAAACAGCTAATAAGTTGTAATAATTATCAGGGATAAAACCCAAGTATAACAACTCAATCAACATATCCAATGGCTATTATGTCACAGAATGGCATGAAGCCATATGCAGTACTGCTAACAGAACCCTATTGGCATGCCAACCTATCCAAACCAATCTTGCTAGGTGTACTAGGGCATGTTACACTCTTAATTTATACAATTCTTGAAATTTAAGTTTAGATGTTACTATTCATTTCATTAGTCAAACCAAATTGCTGACTTTTGCATAGACAATAGATACATTGGTTTTAATACTCCCAACATACCACATTTTGCATTCTAAAATTATTGGTATTAGTTGCCAATACTGTAACACCCCTATGTTCGGTAGTGCGTTTTACTATTCCAGTGATTAGTGTTGTCAGGACAGCTAGGATGCCTAGAACTACACTTAAATATGGGTGAGGAGACATAAAATAATGGAATACAAGAAAAGAAAATACAAGAAAAAAAAAATAATAGCAATGAAATGTAACCAAGTTAAACGAGCCGAAAACCATAGCGATGGGTGTCCGCACTGGGAAGTTGAGGTGTGGACCGTTGACTAGCCTTGGACTGTGGGGAACCCTGAAAAATATTTTTAAGACTTAAATAAATATCTATTGAATTATAAATATCATTAGAAATATCAAAGAAAAATTAATTAATTAGTACAAAGAAAGATGAGAAATCGAGAAAATGATAAAACTCGGTATTACCGAAAAATCTGGAATGCAACCCGAATAGGGGCATTGTGGTCATTTGACACCCCGAGATGCCTTTTGACCTAAATGTCCATTAAAAATACATGATATTACATTTTGGAAATGTTATAAAAAAAATTAAAATGGTGGTACATAATCTAAATAGCAAAAGATAAGAGGAAAATGTGAGAAATTGGAAACTTTGGAATAAACAAACCTTATAATTGATTTTAGTGCTCCACTAACATCTTCAAAGTGGACCTTTAATCAGCATATGAGCAGAATATTCTATCATCTTCAACCTTGGGACATCCAGCCGAAAAACCTTGAGAGAAAACTCCATGGGCGATTGAGTGAGAGCTCCATGCAACCTTGGTTAAGTCACCATTTCCACTAGATTCCTTCACTATCTTTGCTCCTCACCTTGCAAGGAAGAGTTTGATAGCAATTTTAAGAAGTTTAGCGAGGTTTTGATCAAGCTTCAAAAGTGGTAAGTGAGTGTTTTCAATTCTTGTTTCATTAAAAGTGTAACTAAGGTTATGGGTAGTTGATTTATGAAAGAATTTTTGATGTTGATGATTGAATGGTGATACGCCATTTTGGCAGCCATGGAAACTCACTATTTGTAGCTTGTTTTTACTTATTTATGGTTGTTTAAGATGTTGGTATAAGTGTTTATGTATATAGAAATAATGTGGATAATGTATACTAAGTGTATGTGTGATAGTGAACTTGGTTTTGGAAGCTTGGAAGCTATTTAAAGGAGATGTGCGAATCGGCAACTTTAAAGTGTAGTTTAAAATGTATTGTTTCATGGTTTGCTTTATTGAATTATGTGGTTATTGATGGCAGCATGTATATGTGTATAATGGTTTGGAATTGACTATGTAAATGGGGTATGTTCATGTGGTTAAATGGTGTAAATGGACTTTGGAAAATTCTGTGTTATAGTGTGCTTATTGAGAATGGTTACAAGCTATCCAAAATGACCAAAATGTAATGTAAAGTGTGTTAATGGTATGGTACAAACCAGAATTGGCATGAAAGGATTAGCTTGGTAAGTATAGAATGTGTAATTGGTATGTGATGAAGAGTGTGTAGCAGGGCAGTGTATGTTTTAGCTTAGAACCTTAAGTGTGTGACTCCAATTGGTATGAGACCAATTGGAGGTGAAACTAGGCACAAAATGTGCCAACTTTCATGAAGGAAGCTTACCTAAATTCTGGCTAGAAGGTGACTTGAAAAATGACCAAATCCAGATTAGTGACTTGAAAGCTTGAAAATTGACAATTTGGACAGTAGTTTGTTTTTTGACCATAACTTACCCAAAACAGGTCCAATTGACCTGAAATTTTTACCATGAATAGTTTAGACATATATCTACAATTCTTATCAAGACACTAAAACCCAGAAATGGCCAGAACCAAGCCAAATAGCTTGTACAAATTCAGGTACCAAAACTGGTTGAACCAAAAGTGACCTAAAAATGACCTAAGCCTACCATTTTGGTGCATTCTGTCCAGCATTGGTAAATTGACCATAACTTGGTCTACACAACTCATAATAACCTGAAATTTTGCCCCGCATGCAATAAGACATAGACCTACAAGTTTGTAGTTTGGACCGAAATCTGAAAACCGAGAGAACTAGGTCATCCGGCTAGGTCAAATTAGTATACCAAAATATAGTAAATTGCAATAAAATGCAATGTACTTGAAAATGAATTTGGTAACATGTACCAACACTAAAAGGCTATAAAATGTGACATATTGGTAACATTAAACCTAATTCACCTAGAGTGCATCAAGGGTCAACATTTTAGGTTGACTAAGGAAAATAATAGAATTCAATAAATTAATTATTAAGCCTTATTGTTAGAGATAATTTAAATGAATACTGAAAAGCTTTAAATTGTGTGTTTCAGTTAGTAAAGACTCTGGGAAGGGGAAGGAAACACTGAGTCAGGGCCAAGAGACATTTATCAGAGGTTTGTGCACAACAGTTATTTCTTTTGAATTTTCAATTGAAATGAATTATGAAAATTTGTCTATTATTATTTAAATTGTGAAAATTGTTTGAATGATATTTGATGGATACTTATTGCTTGAAAAACATTGTAAATGGTTTGAAACCACAGCTATCATTTATATTGATTGAATTCCTCGCTAGCTTGTTTAGTGGGACAAATTGACTTTGAATTCCCTCTCTGGCTGAAGTGTTCAGGTGTGTGCCTGTTGAGGACGAATAGAATGAGTACTCATATTATTGCTAGCTAGCTATGTTATTCCTCATTAGCCATCGGCTTTTGGGACGAATTGGACTTTGGCAACATGATTAAGCTGTGTGTATGATTTATTGATAGTTATTGTGATATTGTGAAATGGAGTTTATGTAATACCCCTATTTGCATAGCCTGGTATATTTTACTGTTCCGGTGACGGGTGTCGGTCCAGACAATTAAGGAGATTAGAACCACACTTAAGACAACTAGATAAGCCATAAGCACAAATAATTTGTAATTGTCAATTAGTTAAGTATAAATAAGAAAAACAGAACATAAGAAGTTAAACGAGACAAGAGTCACAGCGATGGGTGAGCTTTTCGGGAAGGATTGCGAAGTCGTTTTAAACTCATATTTCGAACCATAAAATGTGACGCTGCGGTCCTTAGGACCATTACAGACACAGTGGAAAAGAGAAAATCATGAAAAAGAACTGTTAAGCAAGTCAAATAATTAGGTCAAGGAGCCGGAAGAAATATTGAATTAATTGCAAACAGGGATGAACCGACGAGGAGCAATTTGGTCAATTGACCCCGAGAGCTAACTCCTGACCTAACTGTCAAATAAAATCAGAGAAAAGAAAACTTTAGAGTCGGGAATTAAATTAAAGAACTAATAGAAAAATAAATAGAAAAAAAAGAAAATGAAAAAGTTAAAAAGGTGATGACATTATGCATGATGCCATAAAAATAATAATTAATATATTTAATTAATTAGATTTTTGGTCTTCCTAAAGACAAAATACTTAAAAGAAAAGAAAAGAAAAAAAAAATAGTATCATTTGGTCTTCCCTTCCAAGCCGTCTCCCATCTCCCTCATTTCTCCATGAAAAGTCCTCCATTAAAGCTTGCTCTCAAGCTTACAATCCTTCATTAAGCCTCAATAGCTCCCATAGAAACCTCATTAGAACTTGTTTTAGCCACTTGAGAAGAAGCTTGGTCATCAAAGAAAGAAGAAAAGAAGAGGGAAATTAGAGAATTCAAATTCAAGTGAGGTAAGCACATTAATTTTAAAGTTTGAGATTTAGTAGTTGTGTTTATAGTTTGATTAACTTGTAAATAAACATAAAATGAAAAGAAAAATTTATAGAGGGACTATGAATGATTTTCAGCCAGCTTGGGTATGACGGTATTGTTGCATGGTTTGATGGATTGGAAGGAGTATATGAACCTTAATTAGATGAATGATTATAATTAAAAGCTTTGAAATTAGTTAAATGCAACAAGTTAGTAAGTTAGGGTTTTGGGACACTTAGGGTTAGAGACAAAAATTTGAGAAACTTGTAAATGGTGTTTTTGACCTAACTTGAAGTGAGAAATGGTCATTTGTGACCTAATTAAGTGTGTTAGAAGTATTTGAATCAAAGCCAAATTCGGATGGAGTATGGTCATGCTGCTAGTAGCATGACCAAATTTCTTTTGAAGGACCAAAAATGAAAATTTACAAGTCCAATTGGTATGGGACCAATTGGGTATGAAAATGGACACTAAATGACACAATTTTCATTTACGAAGCATGCCTAAAAAGTGACCAAAACCTAGTGAACAAATTGACCAAAGTTGGAAAATTGCAGGTTGCCCTGTACAAACTGACCAAATGAACAATATTGGTCATAACTTGAGCTAGGAAGGTCTAAATGACCTGAAATTTTACCAGTGGTTAGATGAGATGTATACCTAAAACTTTCATGAAGAACACAAACCCAAATTCTGCCAGCAACCAAGTCATTTGGCCACCCCAAGTTGGTGACCCAAAACTGCAAGCACCAAAAATTGCCCAAAATTCTGGATTGTGTCCAATCCGGCAGCCATGGTTCAAATGGCTATAACTTGAGCTACAAAACTCCAATTGGAGTGATTCAAAAAGGAGAATAAACTTAAGACAATAGGGAACATTTTCTATGAAGGAAGTTTTGCCAAATTCTAACAAAAAAGTGACCAATGGAACAGTGCAACCTTAGACTCCAAAACTGAAAATTATCAAATTTGCCTAAAAAGACTTAGAATTTGAATAAACAACCAAAACCAACAAATTTAGTGGCCAAAATGTGGTATGTGCGTGAAGTTGGAATTCCCATACCAATTAAGCCTTAGAAAGTCAAAATTTTGACTTGAATAGCATAGTGAATAGTAACCCCAAAACACAAAATTTAAGGAACATCGAGTTTAGCACGTTAGAGCTAGGTAAAAGTAAAGTTAAATTTATTTTTGGATTTACGCTAAGTTATGGTACTGATTCACTGTAAAATTGTGTGTTTCAGTTGAAAAGAATATCGGGAAAGAACTCGAGGAACCGAGTCAAGGCCAAGAGGCGACTCACTTAAGGTTTGTACACAACATCACTATGCTTTAAAATTCATTGATTAAGTGAATGAAATATGCATTTTACTTTTGCTTTGAATTTTTGAAAGTATTGTGACCTATTTATGATGTTTTGATTTAAATTGTGAAAGTTATTGTATATATTTGAAATGACAATGTTTAGCAAATTGTTAAGATAAGTTTTGAAACCACAGTGTCATGACCATATATTTGAACACCTCACTAGCACGACTAGTGGGGGTAATTAGCTCCATATTTTGATTCCTTATCTGGAGAAGTGTTGAGGTGTGCCAGTAGAAGAGGATGTGAATGGATATCCATATATTTGACCTAGCTAGCCTTGTGATGTGATTTCTCTTTAGCCTTTGGCTATTGAGATTCTATTTGTTTCGAATGGCATGATCTAACTATGGGTTTTATGAAATGTGATTTGATACTTCAAAATGAAATTATTTGGGATTAAAATCTCATAATGCATGATTTGTATTTAATTCTCATGTTCAGTCAAATTTTCGAATAAATGTGATTTAAGTTTTGCATAAAGATTATTTTAGTATGTTGTGCACCACTGAGTCCTAGTACTCAGCGATAGCTTTTATTGCTGTCATAGATAAAGAGACTAGAGGAGCAGCAAACTGAGCTGCTGAGGATTGAGGATTTATCAGCTTGAAGTTATCGGGTATAATTTAAACCCTGCCTGAAAATATTTATTTTGATGTATGTATTGACATGTAAATCGGTCTTGAGCAGTTTGTACAAAATTTGTATAAAGTTGTAATAAAATTTAGTGGAATTTTCATACTGTAGATTTTGGTATGATGTATATATATATATAGTTTGTTGTCTTTAATGAGTGGAAATGTTTTATTTTAATTTGAATGAGATTGATAGATATCATTTTACTGATGATTGAACTTTGGAAATTGAGAAATGTTGATTGTTGAATTTTGAGATTTGAGAAATTGTTGAGATTGATTGTGAAATTAAAGTAGTGGTTGAGAAAATTTTTGGAAGTGCTTTTTTACAGGTATTTGAAGAACTGCTTTCTCAAAATATAAACAGAACTCTTCAAAATTTTTATAAAATTTGCAAAAAAATAAAATGGGCCAAAAGTTTTAACTAGTTTCTAATTTCAATTAAATGTTTTAAATACCTATTAGAAAATGCTCACCACTTACCAAAAATAAGAAAATTGTTTTAAAATCCCTTGTAGGGTACTTAATGAGTTATCGGTAGGTGAAGTTTGGTAGTTCATTAGGTATTCTACGGGATCATGTTATGCCTTATAGAGGGGTAAGGTGTGACATGTTTTAGTGGTATCAGAGCAAAATTTTTTAAGTATGTTTTAACTTGAGAATTTGTGTCTTTCTTGTTAAGTACAACTGCTCAATGTCCATAATTGTTACATACAGTGCATTACATCATGAATATGAACTAACGGAGGGAAATCTCCTTGTGTTACTTGTTCAGTAGATACCTTAACTTCAGACTGAGATGGAAGAAGGGGATCGCTCAGTTGAGCAGTCTGTTGAAGCTGAGGCACAAGGGGAAGCCCCAGCTTTGCAGAATGTTAGTGGATTGGTAGCACCAGCCCTGCAAATGCTGCAGTTTCCTACACAGTTCCCACAGCAGATGGCTGCGATTTTTCAACAAATGGCTGGGGGTATGCCTGTTTAAGCTCTACCTCAGACACCTGTGGCACAACCACTGCCTCCAGCCAGACAGTATGATAAATTATTGAAGTATAGGGCTACAAAATTTAAGGGTACAGTGGACCCTTTAGAGGCAGAGCAATGGCTTGAAAGAATGGACAGAGTATTTAAGAAGCTGCACTACCAAGATGAATTAAAGTTTGAGTATTTTGTGTCGCTACTGCAAGGGTATGCGTATGATTGGTGGAAGACCATCCCCCACAGCTTGGCTGAACCACGATCTTGACACAGGATGACTTTATCGAGAATTCGCATGTAAATACATCCCAGATGCATATATTGATCAGAAGTTGGAAGAATTTTTGAGTCTGAAACAAGGGAACCGATCAGTGGCAGAGTATGAGAGAGTTCTCCCGCTTAAGTCACTATGTTGGGAGTCTCCTTACTACCAGCAAAGCAAGGTGCAAGAGAATTGAGACGGGTTTGAAGCCCAGTTTGAGGATACAAGTTGTGGGATTCAGGCACAACAATTTTTCAGAACTTATGTCTCAAGCACTTGAGCTAGAGAGAATTGAATCAAAATCAACCCCAATAAAAGAAAAATCAGAGAAAGCTGAGAAATCAGAGAAAGATAAGGGGGAAAGGTGAGTAGAGCCGAGTTCTGGTGGTACCTCTGGAAAGAATAAGAAATTTAGTGGACCCAGTAGGGGTCGAGGTGGAATATTTGGTAGGGGCAGATTTTTCGGACAGAGATCCCCTAGGTCTGGTCAGCAGTCGAGCAGGGGTTCACATTCTGCCCGGCCCTGTGAGACTTGTGGCAAGATTCATGGGGGAGAATGCTATTGGGCCACTGGAGCCTGTTTTAACTGTGGAGGCAAGGGCCATATAGCTAAAGACTGCACTAGTGCTCCGTTTCTGAGATATGGTCCAGCTCCTACTACTGCCGAAGGATCTATTGCAGTCCCGCTCCCGCAGGTTCACGCTGGCGAGAGGAAGAGGCAGAGGTAGAGGCACTGCTTCAGGCCGTCAGGGCACAGTTGGTCAATCAGCACAAGGAAGTGCTTCAGCCAGAGTTTACATGATGAGACAGTGAGAAGAGGCTGAGACTTCCGATGTGGTAGCTGGTACATTCTCTATCTCTGATCAAGAAGTATTTGTGCTATTTGATCCGGGTTCAACCCATTCATATGCTAGTGCTAGCATAGTCAGTTCACTTGCTGTTCCATGTGTTCAAATGGGTTTTGTGTTAGCAGTATGCCCTAGAGCATATCATTAAGTATGTATCTTGTACATATTTTTATTAATAAAAGGCATTTCCACTTTTCCGTTTACATAATATATTTATGTGTAATAGAAAAGGTCCATTGATATTTTGTTAGAAATATTATTCTTAAGTTGTTAAGAATATGAGTGACAATATTTCTAGTACAAAGTATCATAAATAGGTTCACAATCGAGGATACTTCATAATAAGGACATGACTTATCCAGAAAGATTGTATTCATGTTTGTTCCCAAGTTATTTATATGAGATATAAATAAGATGGAATGGTGAGTCTCATGCCATATAACAAACATGATAGGCACTTATAAATGATAAGTAGGCCGAACCAGTGACACTTATGACAAGCACATGGAGTTTACTCTTGTCAATGTTTTGTCATAAATCATATCAGTGCATATAATCTTTAGACCTGAGATAGCACAGTTATCTTGTATATAGGTAGTTTGAGTTTGATACTGCTTTCATACTTGTACTGTGTATGGGTATATGGGCATGTGTTGGCTCCTACTAGTTATATATGGAGGTAAGTGTTGATCAAGATGGAATCTGTTCCTCTAAGTAAATAGAGATAAAATCCTATGTTCATTTAATTGTTCTTGATGTTTCAAGTTCCTGGCGAGGACAGATAGATTTATTCAGAAAAGAGTTTCTGATGAGAAAATCTTTTTAATCAAGAACTGGAATTAAAAGAGAACATAATATTCATAGCAAATGGAGTTTGACATAAACCATGACTCCAGCTTGAGTTGGGATTTTGTAACAGAGAGATTCTAGCGCATGGTAACATATGATTATAGGTTCATTTAAGGTAAACCTTATTACTAATTGGGTGGCCATGGCATGCTATGCTAGGTGTTAACCATGGTCTATGAGGTTCATAAAATGATTTAGAGAAATCATTTATGGTAAGAAAGAGTTCTGATGATATTAAGAGTTGATATCATGTCTCATTGCCAATTAGTGATGAGCCTAGTAAGTCACACATATACACAAGTTATCACCTATTTAAATATGATTCAATTAATTAATTAAAGAGTTTAAATTGATTAATTAAATAGGTTTGGTTTGCAATTAAATTGCAAAGTCCCTAGCATGACTTGAAACCAAATCTAGATTATTGGATGTATAATATAAGTTAAATTTATATTTAAAGTGTTTAAATATGAATTTAATTAATGAGAAATTAATTAATAGAGATTAATTAATTAATTTATATTTGATATAAATTAATTAGAAGAAGAAAAATAATTATTTTGGGTTGAGAACTCAAAATTAAGACACAGGGGCATTTTGGTCATTTTGCAGTGTGACACGTGGCACCATGAGATGGTGACACATGGCATAACACATAAGCTTGCCAAATGTTTTTTAATCATGTAAGATGATTAAAATCAAGATTAAATATAGGTTTGACACTTGGCACAATGTGATTGGGTCACTTAAACCTAGAGCTAATCAAAGGGTGACATGTGGCAAGGGTTTAATGTGTTAACCTAGCTATTTAAGTGTTGTTATGAGAAAATAAAACACAACCAGCAGCCACACTCCTTTGTCACGCCACTTTGAGGGTTTTTATCTCTTCTTCTTCATCTCTTATCAATTCAAAGAGATTAGCCATCAATCTCTTGAATTAAGAACACTAGAAATTATTTCTAGTGTTCTGTTTACATCTTTAATCTCTTAAAAGGAAGAACTTGATTTTCTAATTAATAGAAAAAGATTTAGAAGCTCTTCAAGGGCTGCCATAGGTGTTCTTGGTGTGGACAAGCTAGAGGGACAACATCTGGTGTCCTGAAGACGAATCTCAAAGGCGCAGACACGCTGCAGTGCATCAAGAGGTTAGTGTAATCGTTCTTAATTTAATCTAGGATTCTAAAATTAATCTGATTAATTTTAAAATCTTAAATGGAAAATACAGATCCAAAAACATATTAAAAGAGTCTTAATATGTTGTTTATCATTGAAATCAAATAGATAAAAATAAATCTTGCATTATGCATGTGACCCTAGGTGAAAATTTTTTGAATTCAATGGTATAAACTTGTGTTTTTCAAGCTTCCGTTCCTTCATTTTGAAGTGCTAGTAACTAGTCCATTAGGACAAAAGGTCCGGGTCAACAGAATCTATAGAGACTGTCCTTTGGTGATCCAAGGACATATTTTCCTGTCAGACTTGATTGAAATGCCCTAAAGAGAGTATGATATCATCTTGGGCATGGATTGGTTAACCAGGCATCACGCCATGATTGATTATAGACTGAAGACAGTCACTTTTGGTCTCCCTTTGTACGATGATTTGGTAATACATGGGGAGAGGCATTTACTGCCATCAAACATCATTTCGGCTGCACTAGCCAGAAAAATGATCAGAAAGGGGTGTGAAGCATACTTAGCACATGTGATAGACACCCAAGTGGGGAGTCCAGCACTAAGGGACATTCCTACTGTATGTGATTTTCCAGATGTATTTCCTGATGAATTGCCAGGATTACCTCCAGAAAGAGAGGTGCAGTTTGAGATTGATGTTATGCCTGGTGTGGATCCAATCTCCATAACGCCATATAGAATGGCACCTGCAGAATTGAAAGAGTTGAAAGTGCAGTTGCATAAATTGCTTGACAAGGGCTTTATCCACCCTAGTGTGTCACCTTGGGGAGTGCCAGTGTTGTTTGTTAAGAAGAAGGATGGCACTCTCTGCTTGTGTATTGACTATCGACAGTTGAATAAGGTGACAATAAAGAATAGATATCCATTGCCCCGCATTGATGACTTGTTTGATCAGTTGAGGAGTGCAGCTGTGTTCTCCAAAATTGACCTGAGATCAGGTTATTATCGGTTAAAAGTACAAGAGCAGAGTATTGCTAAAACTGCCTTCAGAACCCGTTATAGCCATTATGAGTTCTTAGTCATGCCATTCAGGTTAACTAATGCTCCGGCTGCTTTTATGGATCTGATGAGCACTATTTTCAGACCATACCTCGACCAGTTTGTTGTGGTATTTATAGATGATATATTGGTCTATTTGAGGAATGCAGAAGAGCATGATAGACATCTGTGGATTGTACTGCAGACTTTGAGGGAGAAACAGCTATATGCCAAATTGTCGAAGTGTGAATTTTGGCCAAAGAAATATCTTTCTTGGGGCATGTAGTATCAGAAGGGGGCATTAAGGTAGATCCAAGTAAGATTGAAGCTGTCCTTAATTGGAGGCCACCCAGAAATGTCACAGAGATTCGTAGTTTTCTGGGTTTAGCTAGATACTACTGTAGATTTGTAAAGGGATTCTCCATGTTGGTATCTCCATTGACTAAGCTACTCCGAAAAGATGTAAAATTTCAGTGGACAGATAAATTCCAACAGAGTTTTGATGAATTGAAGAAATGTTTGACTGAAGCTCCAGTCCTGACTTTACCTACCCCAGGTAAAGAATACACTGTTTATAGTGATGCTTCTCACAATGGGTTAGGCTGTGTATTGATGCAAGATCGAAATATCATTGCCTATGCATCACGCCAGCTAAAACTGCATGAGAGGAACTATCCGACACATGACTTAAAGCTTGCAGCTATTGTGTTTGGTCTTAAGATTTGGAGACACTATTTGCATGGGGAAAAGTGTTACATCTACACAGATCATAAGAGTTTGAAGTATTTGGGCACCCAGAAAGAGTTGAATTTGAGGCAGAGGAGATGGTTAGAGTTGATAAAAGGCTATGATTGTCTGATAGACTATCAGCCAGGGAAAGCTAATATTATGGCTAACGCCTTAAGTCGCAAGACTATGGCAAGTCTGCGGGTTACTCCTTTGTCTTTGATACATGAGTTAAGATCATTGCATGCCAGCTTAGAGATTAATGATGATGGGCAGACAGCAGTTGCATGGCATGTACAGCCAGTGTTGATTGATCAGATCAGTATGGCTGCTCAGAATGATGAAAGATATCAGAAGCTGTTGGAAGAAGTCCGGCAGGGCAAGAAACCAGAATTCTCAGTCAGAGATAATGGTCTACTGCTACACCAGGGCAGAATATGTGTTCCTAATGATGTTGATTCGAGGCAGATCATTTTGAAGGAAGCACATGAGTCTCCTTTTGCCATGCACCCTGGTGGCACAAAAATATATAGAGGGCTAAAGGAGCATTACTGGTTGATGGGTACGAAAAAAGATATGGCAGTATTTGTTTCTAAATGCCTAACTTCTCAGCAAGTGAAGGCAGAGTATCAAGTACCTGCTGGGTTGTTACTTCCACTACCAGTACCAGAATGGAAATGGGAGAGAATAACAATGGATTTTATGATGGGACTTCCGAGGACACAGAAGAGTCATGATGCAGTTTGGGTCATTATTGACATATTAACTAAGTCTGCTCATTTTCTGCCAGTCTAGATGGACTATAATTTAGAAAGATTAGCCAAGTTGTACATTGATGAGATTGTGAGATTACATGGAGTGTCAGTATCCATTGTATCAAATAGAGATCCTAGATTCACTTCTAAATTCTGGGGTAGTCTTCAGAGAGCCCTAGGAACTAGATTGAACTTCAGTATTGCATTCCACCCACAGACAGATGGCCAGTCTGAGACGGTAATTTAGATCTTGGAGGACATGCTGCAGGCTTGTGTGATTGAATTTGAGGGCAGTTGGGACACACACTTGCCTTTGATTGAGTTCGCTTACAACAACAGCTGCCAATCAAGCATTGGGATGTCTCCATATGAAGTTTTGTATGGCTGAAAATGCAGAACTCCCCTATGTTGGGATGAGGTAGGTGAAAGGAAGTTGATTGGGCCCGAAATTGTTCAGCAAACTGAGGAGAAGATCAGGGTGATCAGGGATCGACTTAAGACTGCATCAGACCGTCAGAAGTCCTACATTGATCTGAAGAGAAGGGATACTGAGTATGCAGTGGGTGAGAAAGTATTCCTCAAGGTTTCTCCTTAGAAGAGAATTATGAGATTCAGTAGGAAGGGAAACTGAGTCCTCATTTCATTGGGCCATATGAGGTTCTGGAAAGAGTGGGTCCTTTGGCATATCGTTTGGCACTACCTCCAGAGTTGGAGAAGATATATAATGTCTTCCATGTATCGATGTTGAGGAGGTATCGATCAGACCCATCTCATGTGCTACCAGTAGAAGAAATTGAAGTATATCCAGACCTCACATATGAAGAAGAACCCATAGAGATTCTGGCTTATGAGGTGAAATAGCTACGGAATAAGCAAATACCATTAGTGAAAGTACTGTGGAACCATCATTCGGGCCAGGAGGCTACTTGGGAATGAGAGGAGGAAATGAGGAGACAGCACCCACAGCTATTCAGAGATTGATACCAAGTAAAATTTTGAGACAAAATTTATTTAAGGGGAGGAGAATTGTAACACCCCTATTTGCATAGCTTGGTATATTTTACTGTTCCGGTGACTGGTGTCGGTCTGAACAATTAAGGGGATTAGAACCACACTTAAGACAACTAGATAAGCCATAAACACAAATAATTAGTAATTGCCAATTAGTTAAGTATAAATAAGAAAAACAGAACATAAGAAGTTAAACAAGCTAAGAGTCACAGCAATGGGTGACCTTCTCAGGAAAGACTGCGAAGTCATTTTAAACTCAAATTTCGAACCGTAAAATGTGACGCTGCGGTCCTTAGGATCATTACAAACACAGTGGAAAAGAGAAAATCACGAAAAAGAACTGTTAAGCCAGTCAAATAATTAGGTCAGGGAGCCGAAAGAAATATTGAATTAATTGCAAACCGGGATGAACCAGCGAGGGGCAATTTGGTCAATTGACCCCGAGAGTTGACTCCTGACCTAACTGTCAAATAAAATTGGAGAAAAGAAAACTTCAGAGTCGGGAATTAAATTAAAGAACTAATAGGAAAAAAAAAGGAAATGAAAAAGTTAAAAATGTGATGACATCATGCATGATGCCATAAAAATAATAATTAATATATTTAATTAATTAGATTTTTGGTCTTCCTAAAGACAAAATACTTAAAAGAAAAGAAAAGAAAAGAAAAAATAGTATCATTTGGTCTTCCCTTCCAAGCCATCTCCCATCTCCCTCATTTCTCCATGAAAAGTCCTCCATTAAAGCTTGCTCTCAAGCTTACAATCCTTCATTAAGCCTCAATAGCTTCCATAGAAACCTAATTAGAACTTGTTTTAGCCACTTGAGAAGAAGCTTGGTCATCAAAGAAAGAAGAAAAGAAGAGGGAAATTAGAGAATTCAAATTCAAGTGAGGTAAGCACATCAATTTGAAAGTTTGAGATTTAGTAGTTGTGTTTACACTTTGATTAACTTGTAAATAAACATAAAATGAAAAGAAAAATTTGTAGAGGGACTATGAATGATTTTCAACCAGCATGGGTATGACGGTATTGTTGCATGGTTTGATGGATTAGAAGGAGTATATGAACCTTAATTAGATGAATGATTATAATTAAAAGCTTTGAAATTAGTTAAATGCAACAAGTTAGTAAGTTAGGGTTTTGGGACACTTAGGGTTAGAGACAAAAATTTGAGAAACTTGTAAATGGTGTTTTTGACCTAACTTGAAGTGAGAAATGGTCATTTGTGACCTAATTAAGTGTGTTAGAAGTATTTGAATCAAAGCCAAATTCGGATGGAGTATGGTCATGCTGCTAGTAGCATGACCAAATTTCTTTTGAAGGACCAAAAATGAAAATTTACAAGTCCAATTGGTATGGGACCAATTGGGTATGAAAATGGACACTAAATGACACAATTTTCATTTACGAAGCATGCCTAAAAAGTGACCAAAACCTAGTGAACAAATTGACCAAAGTTGGAAAATTGCAGGTTGCCCTGTACAAACTGACCAAATGAACAGTGTTTGTTCATTTGATCGTAACTTGAGCTAGGAAGGTCTAAATGACCTGAAATTTTACCAGTGGTTAGATGAGATATATACCTAAAACTTACATGAAGAACACAAACCCAAATTCTGCCAACAACCAAGTCATTTGGCCACCCCAAGTTGGTGACCCAAAACTGCCACCACCAAAAATTGCCCAGAATTCTGGGTTGTGTCCAATCCGGCAGCCATGGTTCAAATAGCTATAACTTGAGCTAAAAAAACTCCAATTGGAGTGATTCAAAAAGGAGAATAAACTTGAGACAATAGGGAACATTTTCTATGAAGGAAGTTTTGCCAAATTCTAACAGAAAAGTGACCAATGGAACAGTGCAACCTTAGACTCCAAAACTAAAAATTATCAAATTTGCCTTAAAAGACTTAGAATTTGAATAAACAACCAAAACCAACAAATTTAGTGACCAAAATGTGGTATGTGGGTGAAGTTGGAATTCCCATACCTATTAAGCCTTAGAAAGTCAATAATTTGACTTCAATAGTGTAGTGAATAGTAACCTCGAAACACAAAATTTAAGGAACGTCGAGTTTAGCACGTTAGAGCTAGGTAAAAGTGAAGTTAAATTTTTTTTTGGATTTATGCTAAGTTATGGTACTGAAACACTGTAAAATTGTGTGTTTCAGTTGAAAAGAATACCGAGAAAGAACTCGAGGAACCGAGTAAAGGCAAAGAGGTGACTCGCTTGAGGTTTGTGCACAATATCACTATGCTTTAAAATTCATTGATTAAGTGAATGAAATATGCAATTTACTTTTGCTTTGAATTTTTGAAAGTATTGTGACCTTATTTATGATGTTTTGATTTAAATTGTGAAAGTTATTATGTATATTTGAAATGACAATGTTTAGCAAATTGTTAAGATAAGTTTTGAAACCACAGTGTCATGACCACATATTTGAACACCTCACTAGCACGATTAGTGGGGGTAATTAGTTTCGAATTTTGATTCCTTCTTTGGAGAAGTGTTGAGGTGTGCCAGGAGAAGAGGATGTGAATGGATATCCATATATTTGAGCTAGCTAGCCTTGTGATGTGATTTCTTTTTAGCCTCTGGCTATTGAGATTCTATTTGTTTTCGAATGGCATGATCTAACTGTGGGTTTTATGAAATGTGATTTGATACTTCAAAATGAAATTATTTGGGATTAAAATCTCATATTGCATGATTTGTATTTAATTCTCATGTTCAGTTAAATTTTCAAATAAATGTGATCTAAGTTCTGCATAAAGATTATTTTAGTATGTTGTGCACCACTGAGTCCTAGTACTCAGTGATAGCTTTTATTGCTGTCGTAGATATAGAAACTAAAGGAGCAGCAAACTGAGCTATTGAGGATTGAGTATTTATCAGCTTGAAGTTATCGAATATAATTTATACCCTGCCTGAAAATATTTATTTGGATATATGTATTGCACAAAAATGTATGGACATGTAAATCGGTCTTGAGCTGTTTGTACAAAATTTGTATAAAGTTGTAATAAAATTTAGTGGAATTTTCATACTGTAGATTTTGGTATGATGTATATATGCATAATTTGTTATCTTTAATGAATGGAAATGTTTTATTTTAATTTGAATGAGGTTGATAGATATCATTTTACTGATGATTGAACTTTGGAAATTGAGAAATGTTGATTGTTGAATTTTGAGATTTGAGAAATTGTTGAGATTGATTGGTGAAATTGAAGTAGTGGTTGAGAAAATTTTTGGAAGTGCTTTTTTACAGGTATTTAAAGAACTGTTTTCTCAAAATATAAATGGAACTCTGTCAAAATTTTTATAAAATTTGCGGAAAAATAAAATGGGCCAAAAGTTTTAACTAGTTTCTAATTTCAATTAAATGTTTTAAATACCTATTAGAAAATGCTCACCACTTACCAAAAATAAGAAAATTGTTTTAAAATCCCTTGTAGGGTACTTAATGAGTTATCGGTAGGTGAAGTTCGGTAGTTCATTAGGTATTCTAAGGGATCATGTTATGCCTTACAGAGGGGTAAGGTGTGACAGTTTAAATTCTTTATGACATTCACTATCTTTGTATTTAACTATGGTTTTAAGCATGCGCTATTTATACGACTTATGATTTATGATTTAAAGTTGTATTTTGTTAATGTTGTGCACCACTAAGACATTGGCTCAGTGATATCTTTTCATTGCTGTCGCAGGTAGACAGACTGACAGGGCAGCAGACTAGGCTGCTAGTGCTACATTGAGAGTTCATCGGGTATATTGAGTATACCATACTTTGCATTTTGTATTGTAATGTATGTTCACTGTATATATATATATTGTTCTTGGTTTTGAGTAGTTGTAAATTAAAATTATACATTAAAATTGTACATTAAAGTTGTAAACTAAATTTGTAAATTATTTTGGCTTGTAAATATTGTGATATATTTCTTTTATCTCAGCTTTTGAAAATACTGGAAAATTATTGTGGATTTGAGTTGACAAATGTTGAGAAACTTATTATGTTGATTGGATATTGGAGTTTGGGGATTGAACAAAATATTAGAAGTACTTTTTATAGGTTTTCGAAGAACTGTTTTATTCAAAATACAGATGGCACTCTGTCAAAATTTTTGCAGAAATTTTTAACACTTCAAATGGGTTATTTGGTTTCACTTCAGTTAAAAAAAATTTTAACACCTGTAAATAGTACTCACTACTGTAAAAAGAAGTAAGAAAAGGTTTTAAATCCCTTGTAGTGTATTTAATGGGTTATCAATGGACGAAGTTGGTAATTCATTAGGTATACTACGGGATCATGTTATGCCTTACGGAGGGGTAGGGTGTGACAAACACCATTTCAAAGCTTAATGTTAATTGTTTAAAATTTTCAGATTTCAAGCTTTGTGTTTATTGTTCCATTAGTCATTTTTGCAGTGGAATTCGGCAAAGTGGTCAACATGAAAGTTGTTCCTTATTGTGTCTAGTTACATTTATTTTTTTGAATCACTCTATTTGGGGTTTTGTAGCTCAAGTTATGTCCTAAATACCATAACTGGCCGAATTGCCAACTTCCTAGATTTTCTAGACTGACCAAATCTATAGTGTTTGGGGTAGTGACTACAGGTCACCTTTTGAACATGTTATGATCAAAATTTGGGTTAGGTTTCTTCATAAAAGTTGTAGGTATATGTCTCAGGTAATTTCTGGTAAAATTTCAGGTCAATTGGACATTTCTACACTGAGTTATGACCAAATGAATAAATACTGTTCATTTGGTCATTTTGCCCAGGCAGAATGCAGGTCACCCGGATTAGGGCAATCTTTAGGTTAATTTGGTTTGGTTTTATGGGCATGGTTTCTTCACCAAAGTTGTGCCATTATGTGTTTGGTTTCATGTCCAATTGGCCTTGCACAAATTGAACCTCTACAACTCCAGCTATTGCTACCCAAACCTACTGGACTCATGCCTAGTCTTGCAGGTCACCAAGGGCAGCCTCACTAACTTCAATTCCCACTGCACAAACCACTTCATTTCTTGTTTACACATATCCAAATGGTCACTAATTGGCCATTAAAACTTACTTTCACCATTACATGATCAAAGTCTCCATTTTATATCCAAACCCAAACCCTAACATCTCAAATCATGCATTTAACTTGCATTTCATCATTTCACTTAAGAGACTAATGTTAAGGCAGCCATAATACCATTTATAGTTCCATGAAATCCTCAAAACCTCACCATATCCAAGGTAGCTAAAAATTGTGGGATGGCATACACATAATATTTATTCCATTTCCTTGTAATTTTGTATTCAATTCACTCCCTTAACATGAATTAGAAAAGAAAACTCAAGTTTAGTTACTAACCTCTAATGGAGTGAAATTCAAACTTGCTAGGGTTCTTCTTTTTCACTTTTTTTTGCTCCTAAAAGATTCACCAAGATGAAAGAACACGTTTTTGTATTGGAAACTTAGGTTTTAATGGGTGGAAACCAAAGAAATCAAGCTTGGGAAGCTTGATAATGGTGGACAATGGGAGAGAGAGTTTCGGCTTAAAGAAGGAGATAAGGAGCTTTTGATTTTTTTTCTTCATTTTTCTGCCCATTAAGTCTTTTTAAATAAATTTGTGCCATGTGTCAACATTTGATTGGGTGGGAGGATTATAATGACATCATTATGATGTCATAAGTCCAATTTCTCTCATTTTCCACCCTTTTCTTGCCTATTTAATTCCAATTAAATTTTTAATAATATTTATTCACATTTTATGTCATATAAATTATTTATTTAACTGGACAAGTTGGCCAAAAATCATCTCTGAAGACAAAATGACCAAAATGCCCTCCATTTGGCTTAACGAGCTAAAATTATCTGTATCGTTTGATTAAATTTTCCTGGTGTTTTCTTAACATTCTATTATCATGGGAACCCCAATAATCCTTCCCTAAGGTCCCAAAAATTATTTCATGAAGTTTTCCCCGGGTCTAGGGTTGCTAAAGGCCTTCACCGTCACTTCCCTTTCGGGTTACTCATCCCTGGGGTTTCGGCTCGTTTAACCTTAGTGTATTTCATTACTATAAATTTTTCTTGATTTTTATGAGCATTATTTAGTTTCTTTATAACTCGCCACTTTAGTCTAATTATAATTTCAAACATTCTAGCTGCCCGGACCGACATTAGTCACTGGAACAGTAGACTGTACGAACTAGCTAAAGTGAGGATGTTACATAAACCTTCAGAAGGTATGTCTGTGTCTTGTTATTTAGATTCTGATGATACTCATAGTTCATCTACAGCTTGAGTTTTAGATACTGGTGCCAGTTCTCACATTACTTATGATGTGCAGGAATTAGCAAATAGTAGCAGCTTACAATCACTAGATATTAAACTCTGGGTTCGCAATGGCTCAACTGTTAAAGCTTTAGCCATAGGATCTAAGTCTTTATACATGTGTGGACATGTTTTGTATTTAAATAATGTTTTGCATGTACTTGATGCTTTTATGAACATCATTTCTATATCTAGTTTGACTAGAAATGGTTATGAATTTCAGTTCACAAATGTTGTTTGCAATATTTATTTTGGAAATAAATATGTTGGCGCGGGTTATATGCATGATGGACTTTATTATTTACATAATAATGTTAAATACAAATCTAATGCAAGCAATCAAAATGAATGTAATGCCATGATGAAAATCAACTCAAGTTCAAAATATATTTGGCACTTAAGATTAGGTTATATTGCAGAAGATAGGATTGCAAAGTTGGAGAAAATGGGGATTTTATCCTCATTGGGTTCTGAACCTACTCCAACTTGTGAATCTTGCCTTTAAGGCAAAATGACTAGATCACCTTTTGCTGGACAAGGGTTAAGAGCTGAAAATATCTTAGAATTGATACATAGTGATGTATGTGATCCATTTAAGGAAATGGCTAGAAGCTATTTTCATTACTTTATTACCTTTACTGATGATAAATCAAGGTTTGGGTATTTGTATTTGATGAAATACAAATATGAATCTTTTAAAAAGTTCAAAGAATTTAAATGTGAAGTAGAAAATCAAACAGGAAAAAGTATTAAAACTCTTCGATCAAATCATGGAGGTGAATACTTAAGTATTGAATTTGATGAATACTTGAAAGAGTATGGCATTGTTTCCCAATTGACTCCTCCAAGAATGCCACAACTGAATAGTATATCTGAAAGGAGAAATCGTGCCATATTAGACATGGTATGCAATATGATGAGCTATACTGATATGCCAATCTCTTTTTGGGGATTTGCATTAGAATCTGCTTTGCATATTCTAAATAGGATTCCATCAAAATCAGTTTCTTCTACACCTTATGAGATATGGCATGGAAGAAAACCAAGTCTTAAGCATGTTAAGATTTGGGGTTGTCCAGCTTATATTAAAAAGTTGAACACTAATAAATTGGAAACCATATCAGAAAAAAGTCAATTTATTGGATATCCAAAAGAAAGTTTTGGATATTATTTTTATTTGCCTACATCACAAAAGGTTGTGGTAAGTAGAGATGCCATGTTTCTTGAACAATAATTTATTCAAGAAGGTGGCAAAGAAAGGCAAATAGAGTTAGTATTGGAGAATTCTAACAACTAACAGATAAAATGGATATAGATCCATCTAGTTAACCTACACCTATTGATGAAACATCTACAGTAATTCCTCACAGATCGACTAGGATATCTCATCCACCAGTGAGATATGGTTTTCTTCATGAAGATGAATAAAAGTTATTTACTCATGAAGAAATAAATCATGGAAATGATCCTCTTATCTTTGAAGAAGCTATATCAGATATAGACTCTTCAAAATAGATTGAAGCTATGAAATCCAAAATTGATTCCATGCATAAGAACCAAGTTTGGGACCTTGTTGATCCACCTGAAGATATTGTACCTATAGGGAATAAATGAGTTTTCAAGAAGAAAATTGGTTCTGATGGAAAGGTCAAGACCTATAAAGCAAGGCTAGTAGCGAAAGGGTTTCGCCAAAGGCAAGGAATCGACTATGAGGAGACTTTCTCGCCTGTTGCCATGCTTTAATCAATTAGGATTCTATTAGCAATAGCCTCATACTATGATTATGAGATTTGGCAGATGGATGTTAAAACAACTTTTCTCAATGGATACATTGATGAAAATATTTTCATGGAACAACCTAGGGGTTTTGAATCCCAAGATAGTTCCAAGGTGTGCAAGCTAAAGCGATCCATTTATGGGTTAAAACAAGCTTCGAGGAGTTGGAACATCCGTTTTGATAAAGCCATTAAGTCATTTGGTTTTATAAAAAATGTGGATGAACCATGTGTATATAAGAAGGTTAGTGATAGTGCTATCACTTTCCTTGTCTTATATGTGGATGACATTCTGTTGACAGGTAATGACATAGGTATGTTGACAACTGTCAAGGTATGGTTATCAAATACATTCTCCATGAAAGACTTAGGGGAGGCAACCTATATTCTTGGAATTCGCATCTATAGAGATAGAGCGAAAAGAATAATTAATTTATCGCAAAGTATATACTTGGAAAAGGTATTAAAGAGGTTCAACATGCTTGATTCCAAGAGAGGATTGTTACTAGAAAGACATGTGAAGGAGTGGAAGCATGAAAAACATAAGTTTAGATCATTGAATTAAAAAATTTTTCATCTAGGGTCACATGCATAATGCAAGATTCATTTTTATCTATTTAATTTCAATGATAAACAATATATTAAAACTCTTTTAATATGTTTTTGGATCTACATTTGCCATTTAAGATTTTAGAATTAACATATTAATTCATTAGAACCCTAGATTAGATCAAGAACAAGTGCACTAACCTTTTGATGCACTACAGTGTGTTTGACACCTTTGGGATGTGCCTAGGACACTAGATGTTGTCTCTCTAGCTTGTCCACACTAAGATCACCATTGGCAGCCCCTTAAACAGCTTCTAAAGCCTTTCCAATCAATTAGAAAATCAGGTTTTTCCTTTTGAGAGATTACAAATGTATACAGGACATTAGAAAGACATATGGCAAGCTTATGTATAGTGTCAAACCTATATTTAATCTTGACTTTGATCATCTTACATGATTAAAAGACATATGGCAAGCTTATGTATAGTGCCATGTGTCACCATCTCATGGTGCCACATGTCATCCTGTGAAATGACCAAAATACCCCTGTGTCTTAATTTTGAGTTCTCAACCTAAAATAATATTTCTCTTCTTCTAATCAATTTATATCAAATATAAATTAATTAATTAATCTCTATTAATTAATTTCTCATTAATTAAATTCATATTTAAACACTTTAAATATAAATTTAACTTATACTATACATCCAATAACCTAGATTTGGTTTCAAGCCATGCTAGGGACTTTGCAATCTAATTGCAAACCAAAATATTCAATTAATCGATTAAACTCTTTAATTAATTAATTAAATCATATTTAATTTGGTGATTACTTGTGTATGTGTGTGACTTACTAGGCTCATCACTAATTGGCAATGAGACATGATATCAACTCTTAATATCATCAGAACTCTTTCTTATCATAAATGATTTCTCGAAATCAATTTATGCACCTCATAGACCATGTTTAACACCTAGCATAGCATGCCATGGCCACCCAATTAGTAATAAGGTTTACTATAAATGAACCTATAATCATATGTTACCATGCACTAAAATCTCTCTGTTACAAAATCCTAATTCGAGCTGGAGTCATGGTTTATGTCAAACCCCATTTGCTATGAATATTATGTTCTCTTTTAATTCCAGTTCTTGATTAAAAAGATTTTCTCATTAGAAACTCTTTTATAATTAAATCTATCTGTCCTAGCTAGGAACTTGAAATATTAAGAACAATTAAATGAACATAGAATTTTATCCCTATTTACTTAGGGTAACAGATTCCATCTTGATCAAGACCTACCTCCATATATAACTAGTAGGAGCCAACACAAGCCCATATACCCATACACAGTACAAGTATGAAAGCAGTATCAAACTCAAACTAACTATATACAAGATAACTGTGCTATCTCAGTTCTAAAGATTATATGCACTGATATGATTTATGACAATACATTGACAAGAGTAAGCTCCATGTGCTTGTCATAAATGTCATTGGTTCAGCCTACTTATCATGTATAAGTGACTATCATATTTGTTATATGGCATGAGACTCACCATTCCATCTTATTTACATCTCATATAAATAACTTGGGAACAAACATGATTACAATCCTTCTGGATAAGTCATGCCCTTATTGTGAAGTTTCATCGATTGTGAACAAATTTATGATACTTTGTGCTAGAAATACAGTCACTCATATTCTTAACAACTTTAGAATAGAATCTCTAACAAAATATCAATGAAACTTTTCTATTACACATAAATATATTATGTAAACAGAAAAGTGAAAATGCCTTTTATTAATAAAACATGTGCAAGATACATACTAATTGATATGCTCTAGGGCATACTACTAATAACATTGTATCCATCTTTCCAAGGAAATATCTCCAAAGACACCTGAAGAAAGAAACAAGATGGCCAGGATTCCATATGCCTCGGCTATAGGAAGTTTGATGTATGCAATCATGTGTACTAGGCTAGATATCGCGTATGCTGTTAGTTTGACTAGCAGGTTTCAATCCAATCCAAGTTTGGAACACTGGATAACTGTCAAGAATATCCCTAAGTACTTAAGAAGAACTAAGGATTTATTCTTGATTTATGGAGGTAGTGACTTGTAATTGGATGGTTATACTGATTTTGATTTTCAATCAGATATCGATGATAGAAAGTCTACCTTTGGGTTTGTGTTTATTTGTAATAGAGGTGTAGTTAGTTGGAAGAGTTCCAAATAGAGTACGACTGCTGATTCCACTACAGAAGTCGACTACATTGCTACATCAGATGCTGCATAACAGGCTGTTTGGATAAAGAAGTTCGTGATGGAACTTGCAGTAGTTCCTTCCATTGAGTTAGTAGTTCCTCTCTACTGTGAAAAAAATGGAGCGGTCATACAGGCTAAGGAACCCCAGTGTCACCAGAAATCCAAACACATAGAAAGGCGCTACCACATTATCAGATACATGGTTGGGCGAGGCGATGTAGCCATGCAGAAAATAGCATCACTCGAAAATCCAGCTAATCCATTCACAAAGCCTATGTCACAAACTCAGTTTGTAACACCCCTTTCCCGTCTAAAGTGTAGCCGAGTAAGGCGTATAACATTGGGTGTCGGAGCACCCTATCCTGTCTTATCATTTACCATATTAATTTAATGTCCATTTAATTTTATTATCTCACTTGTAAAAACTTTTTTTTGTATCCCATTTCATATTTATGGAGACCCAGATAGAGTACCCTCTATTCTATTAGTACATGGTGGGTTTCATGTTACCTAGTAAAACAATTCATATCCTTTACATCTATTCATTCATCATATTATTTGTGACACCTCTTACCCGTCTACAGTGTAGCCGAGCAAGATATGCCACACAGTGTACCGGAACACCATATTTTATCTCAATCATTTTTATCCTTCCTTAATTTATTTCTTCATGGATATGAAGAGTAATTTGTGGAATTTAACTCATTTAAGTCATTTATTGAAATTTTAAATTCATTTGAGGTTCCAAAAATTTTATAGAAAATCTGGCAGAGTATCGGCTAAAAATGAAGAAAACAATTCTTCGAAACCTGTGAAAAATACTTCCAATAGTCATTCTATTCCACAACTCCCTAATCTTCAGATCAATTCTTAAAATTCTTCCATTTGCCATTCATTCGTTTTAATATCATAATCATATACATTTCATTTATAAACACAAATTTACAAATACTGACATTCATACCAAATTATATTACATAGGTTTCAATTTATACATAAGAAAATAAAAGTTTGATTACAAACAGTACAAACAGTATAAAATACAAAATGGGACCTAGTGTCCTACCAATGCACTGTAGCCTGTGAGGTTACACGGACACTATGCAGAACTGTGAACGGCTTCACCCAGTCTGTGGTCTACTAGGCTCTCTGTCCAAATCTTCAGTACCTATGCGTTCCAACAATGACGCACTAAGCATAAAGCTTAGTGATGCCAATAATACAAGAAAATATAGTATGCAAATAAAAGTAAAAATTTCCTAGTTATTATGTTTATAAGAAATGAATAATTACTAACTTATTGTTTAGTCGAAGGCTAATTACATTTTATGATATTAACTCCTTCTAGCATTTTATTAATCATTTTCTTGATGATTTTGAGCTTCTTTATTTTATTGTAATCATTCTTATTCTTTATCTTGATATTTAATTTCCTTATTTTCTTTAATAATCAATTCAATTACATTTATACTTTTCCATGCCCAAGTAACCAATACAAATTGACCAGACTGGATAAACGAGTAAACTATCACTGGGTACCAGGTACCTAGGGCCATCACACCATCGGTCACAATGTGTCTCCCGGTGTGCAAATAGAATGGCTAATAAGGCATAAAAGCAATAAGGCATCAAGCCAAGTATAACATCATAATTAGTATAACCATAAGCTATCGTATCACAGAATGGCATGGAGCCATACATCATATGTAGCACTGCTATCAGAACCCTATTGGCATGCCAACCTATCCAAACCAATCACATTAGGCCTACTATGGCATATTACAAAGTCATTTCTTTAATATTTGTACTTAACATGTAAAGTTACTATTCATTTGGTCATTTAAGTCAAAATATTGACTTTCTCATATATAATAGCTACATAAGTTTTAATCACATAGATTTACCACATTTTGATTTCCAAAAGTGTTGGCATTAGTTGCTAATCCATTCTTTTAACCATTGGAGAATAATTCAAAATTTTAGTTTTTAGGTGTTAGAGTTCACTGTTCCATTAGGCCATTCTACAGTGAGAATTTGGCCAAATGTTCTTCATCAAAGTTGTTCCTTATTGTGTCTAGTTATATTTTTTTTTTTGAATCACTCCATTTGGAGTTTTTAGATCACGTTATGGCCTAAACACCATAACTGGCTGGATTGCAATTTTTCCAAAATTTCTAGGCAGAATCAATTCTGCAGTTTTTTGTACAGTGATTGAAGGTCAGTTTTTGGATATGTTATGGTCAAAATTTGGGTTTATTTTCTTCATGAAAGTTGTAGGACTATGTCTCATCTTTCTACTGGTAAAAATTCAGGTCAATTGAACCTTTCTACACTGAGTTATGACCAAATGAATGAATACTATTCATTTGGTCATTTTCCAGGGATAGCTTATGTGTTACCCGAATTGAAGCAATTTTTAGGTCAACTTAGGTGGGTTTTCTAGGTAGGGTTTCTTCACAAAAAATGTTGCATTATGTGTCTAATTTCATATCCAATTGGTCTTGCACCAATTGAACCTACACAACCCAAGTTATAGCTGCCTAAACATGCTAGACTCACATCCAGACCTGCAGGGCACTCAAGGCAGGACACCCGGCCTCAAATCCAAAGCTACAATTCACTTCAAATCCTCATCATACACAGCCAAATGGTCACTAATTGACCACTAAAACATCAATCCCTCATTAATTACATAAACCCTCAAATTTTGATTTCAAAACCCTAACCATAAATTCTCAATTGCACATGTCACATGTTATTGATTTAATTCTTCCATTCTAACTCATTTATGTGCAATCTCCATCATCTATAACATGTTTAAGCCTATCAAACACATCAGCCCAACTACACACCAAGGCTGGCTGAATTTAGGATTAGTTCATTTTCTTGAAGATTTTAGTTAATTTTCTTGCAATTTCTAGCTTAAATCAAGTACCTAAACAAGAATTTAGAAGAAGAATGGAAGAATTTGGCACTAACCTTGCTTGAGTCAATTTCTAAGCTTGTAAAACCTCTTTCCTTCCTCTTCTTTTTGCTGCCCCAAGTTTGCCCAAGATGCAAGGAGTGTTTTTAATGAAAGGAGCAAGGGATTTTATAGTGTAATTAAGTGGGAAGGAACTTGGTTGGGATAACAATGGTGCAGTCTCTTTGGTGTGTGGTTTCCGTCAAGGAAGAAGATGGGTAAGGGAGCAAATTTCTTTTGTTCATTTTTGTCTCATTTATCCCATTTTAATGAGTTTGCTTAATTGTGATTGGTGGAGAGTTAACTAATGACATCATGTGATGTCATAATTTCAGTTTTTACTTCATTTTCTTTTCTATTCATTTTCAATTTAATTTTTAGAAATATTTATTCATATTTTATATCATAATTATTATTTACTTAACTGGACAAGTCGGTCAAAAATCATCTTTGAAGACAAAATGACCAAAATGCCCTCTGTTTGGCTTATTGAGCTAAAATCATCTGTGCCGATCGAAAAATTTTTCTAAGCCTTTTCTTGGTATTCTAATGCCATAAAAACCTCGATGACTCTTCTCTGGAGTCCCAAAAATTATTTTATGAATTTTCTTCAAGGTTTAGGGCTTCTAGCTGCGAGGACCGCAACTTCCCACTGGGTTACCCATCGCTAGGGCACCGGCTCATTTAACTTGGTTGTATTTTATTTCTAAAATTTTTTCTTAATTTTTCTTATCATTATTTGAGTTATTTATGACTTTTCACTTTAGTCTAAATATTTTTTTTTTCAAATGTTTTAGCTGTCCAGACCGACACCGGTCACTGAAACAGTAGAATGTACGGAATTGCTACAGTGAGGGTGTTACATTATTCCTCAGGCTCATATAAATTTTCAAGAAAATAAAATACTGTATTTCATTCATATAAAGTCAAGTACAATATTTACAATTCATATACAATCCAAAATTATTTACATCATTTAATTACATACAATACCAAAATGCAAAATCTAATATGTACATGAGCCCTACCAAAATAACTGATGAGGTGACAACCCACACTGTAGCAGATCTGGTCTAAATCCGGTCTAAGCACTACTGGTATTGATGCTCTCTAGTACCTACATATGGTAAAAACCAAAGCGCTAAGCATATTGCTTAGTGGTGCATATATTGAAATAAAAATATCGAAATAATTGAAATAATTATCCTGCATATAACATTATAAAGAAATATACGATTATACGAATTTACAGTCTTTTGGAAGCAATTAAGTTAATCGGGTTCTTTTTAGTCATGTATATTATATTCGGTTTTCTCTCATGTACTTGTTTGAATTTAAAATTTTATTTATCATAACTATGCCCAAGTAACCTATGACAAACTATAAAGACTGGATACATAGGAGTATACTAGTTAGACATCCATATGTCTACCCAGTATACAACGGTCATATCAGGCACAAGGCCAGTGGGCAGGCATAAGCCAGTAATAATGAAAATTGGCACTATGGCCATCAGGCAGGCATAAAGCCAGTAGAACAATCATCTTAGACATATGTCGTCTGTCAATGATTATCCCTGTAGGCAGTATTACAATGTGTAGTCCCTAATTGGTATACCAATTGATCCAAGCTATATAAATGAGTCTAGGTATACTCTGGGCAAAATAATGTTATTTAATACTCACAGTTTCATTGATTCTTATCATTTTCATGCTTAGCAAGTTATTGTAATTTATTTCATCTTATATGCCAAATCATATTAGGAACCTTTCTCAAGGTCCAGGTTTAGTATCTTAGATTCACCTAGCAAGTTGGCCATGATGTGGCCCTTATTTGGCTACACTTCCTTCATGGAAGTTGTTCCTCTATGTCTTATCTTTTTTTTCCCCTTTTGAATCATGTTATTTGAAGTTTTAGAACTCAATTTATGGTCAAATAACCATAACTGGCTCACTATCTCTTTTTAGGTCAAGAATTAGGCAGATTCTAGAGTCTGTCTTGGTCTAATTAATTAGACCTGTTACAGTCATTTTTGGTCTTAAGGTTCTTCATAAAAGTTGTTACCCTATTCTTATACTCACTCAAAAATTTTAATTACAATTTTTTTAAGGTTTATAGAATTAATTATAGCCAAATCACTAGCCTGGACTCATGTGCCTCATGTCTTCAGGGTCCATGTTCAGGTTAGTAGCTTTGACTTTCATTTTAGGGTTCTTACATTCAAAATTTGAGGCAAGTCTCTAAACCAAAATGGGAGCCCTGTTTCATAGGTTTCCAGAATAGTTGGGCTCTTCTCAATTATAGTTTCCTAGTGGGAGCCATGACTTAAAGACTGTTCTAGGGTCAAGTGTAGTTTGGTCAAACTCTAGGTTTTGATGTGCTAAATTTTTCTAACCATTTGACCTAGTTCCTCTGGGTTCTGGGTTTTGGTCAGAAGACCAATATTGTAGACCTATGTCTTATAACACTTTTTCCATTTTTTTCATTACATTTGGATTTTTATAGACCAAGTTATGGCCATTTTGCCAAAACTGGTCAGGTGGTTTATGTCGAGGAAATTCTGGGCAGAATTGATTCTGGTCAGTTTGGTGACCTAACTTGGGTCAGTAATTTCATTTGGTTAGAGGCATTTTTGAGCTTGGTGTTCTCAATGAAAGTTGTATTTTTATGTCTAATATTTCCAATGGTATAAAATTCAGGTCATTTGGACCTGTCTAGAGGGAGTTATGGCCAAATGAACATGTACTGTTTATTTGGTCAATTTTCTGGACTCAGGATTTGGTAAGGCGGATTGGGACAGTAATTAGGACAAGATTTGGAAAGAATTTGGGCATGGTCTCTTCATGAAAAATGGGGTATTTTGAATCTAGTTTCACCTCCAATTGGCCTCATACCAATTGGAGCCACACAATTTTAGTTATAACTCAAATAGTATACTGGACTCATAGGTCCGAATTCCTGCATAAGAGAAGCACTCCCAAAATTCATTCCTCCTTTCTCCCAAACTACAATTTATCATTCATAACACTTTAAATGATCAAAAAATAGTCTCAACATGATCAATCTCAAGCCATAACACCAAGGTACCAAAATTAATTCAAAACCCTAAGTTAACATTTCACTCAACCCTCATGGTTGCTGAAAATTTAACTTGCCATATTCTTAAGATTTCTGTTAAATTTCATAAGATTTACACTTAGTTTGGCATGCTTTTACTAGTTAAAGAAGAAGAGAAAGTTATTTAGTGCACTAACCTCTTTGATCTCTTTCTTGGCTTGTATAAACCTTGGAATTTCTTCACTTTATGATAATCAAAATGTTCCTCTTGATGTGGGGATGAATTTATGTGAAGGGCTTTAGGGATTTTAATGGATGGAAAGGGAGGAATTTAAGCTTTAAAATCAAGAAAATGGTGGGAACTATGTTTCCATGGTGGATCGGCTAAGAGAGGGAGAAGGGAGAAGAAGACCAAGGGAAATAAGAAGGCATTAAATAAAATTTGTCCTATATATATATATATATATATATATATATATATATATATATATATATATTTGTTTTATTTAATTGGGTTAAAAAAAAATTTTAATTAATTCATCCCTATGTCATGCTCACATAATAAATACATATAAATTTTTATTTCTTTCCTTTTTCCTCTTCTTTTCTTTTCTTTTACTTTTTATACCATCTTTCATCATTTTAATTTATTTTATGTATTTTTAATTTCTCTCATTTTAATTAACATTTAGGTCAAAAGTCAACTCTTGGGTTGAAATGACCAAAATGCCCTTCATTAGGCTCACCGGTTTATTTTTGGTCTGTACCGATAAATAAAATTTTTTGAATTTTCTTTAGCATTTCTAATGTCATTTAGACCTCAATAACTATTCATTGGAGTGCCAAAATTATTTCCCTAGGGTTCCTTGTAACACCCCTACATTAGGTAGTGCGTTCTACTGTTCCGGTGACTGGTGTCTGTCCGGATAATTAGGATGTCGGGAATTATACTTAAATGTTAGTGAAGAGACATAAAATGATGAAATACATGATAAGAAAATACAAGAAAAAAAGAGAAAAAATAAGAGCAGTGAAATGTAATTAGGTTAATCGAGCTACAAACCATAGTGATGGGTGACCGCACCGGGAAGTTACAGCGTGGACAGTTGACTAGCCCAGAACTGTGGGGAACCCTAGAAAATATTTTTGCGACCTAATTAAACATCTATTGAGGCATAAATGATATTAGAAATGTCAAAGAAAAATTAATGAATTAGTACAAAGAAAAATAAAAAATCAAGAAACTGATAAATATTGGTGTTACCGAAAAATCGAGAATACAATCCGAGGAGGGGCATTTTGGTCAATTGACACCTAAAGTTGACTTTTAACCTAAATTTCCATTAAAAATAAGTGATATTAAATTTTGAAAATGCCATGAAAATAAGAAATTGGTTATATAATATAAAAAGTAAAAGATGAGAGTATAATTGCAATTAAAGGGACTTGGATTAATTTAATCCTTTAATTAAGATTAGTGCTCCACTAAGTGAGGTTAGTGGACATATAAATATAGCATTTTGGGAAAAATGCTCTTCATTTTTAACCTTCCATAACCAGCTGAAATCAATTCCACCATTTTCCTCCATTGCCGTCCCACAACCCAAGCTCCATGCCTCCATGATCAAGCCATAGTTCTTGCAAGTTGTCTTCATTAAAGTTAGTCCCCACCTTACAAGGAAGAAGTTGATAGTAATTTCAAGAGGAATGGGTGAAGTTTTGGTCAAGCTTCAAAAGAGGTAAGTGTTCATTTTTCTTACATTAAAGTTTTAATTGAGGTTATGGGGAGTTAGAATATGGAAAATTTTGAAGAATTTGATGAGTGTTGACAAGGCCCCAAATTCTGCAGCCATGGATATTTAAGAAGGTTGAGTTGTTTTTACATGAATTTGACGGGTAATGAAGTTGATTAGTGTTTAAATGTATAAGAGTTTGATTACCATGTGTATAGTTTGAATTGTGAGATTGTGAATTGAAAATGGAAGCTTGATGTATATCTATAAATTGGGCAGCCTTGATGTGCTTAGGAAGACCTTAATGTCATGTATATTTAATGTTGATTTAAGAATAGTGGGACGTATGTTATTGATCTGGGTTAGTTGGATTAGGTTTGAGCAATTGAATTATTGTTAGACATGGATTTGATCAATTGAGTGTGATAGAGAATTACTTGAGTTGAATTTATATTTGGACATTGATTAAATTGCTGGATATTTGATCACATATATTGTGGCTGGATATTGGTTGTATTAGATTGATATTGGACAATTGACCTAAGTATAAAGTCCATAATGTCCATTAGAATTGCCAAAATTTGCAATGCAAAGTGTGTTAGTAAAAACAATGTATATTTTATGTTCTAAATGGAAATGTGTGAACCTAATTGGTATGAGGCTAATTGTAGGTGAAATATGACTTATAGTAGACCAATTTTCATGTGTAGGTCATGCCTAAATTCTACCTAGAAGTGACCTAAAAAAATGACCAAATCCAGAATTGCCTAACATGTGAACCCAGATTTTTGACCATATGAACAGTAGTCACTAAAATGACCATAACTCACTCAAAATAAGTCCAAATGACCTAAAAGTTATATCAATGGAAAGCTTAGACATAGGGCTACAACTTTGGTTAAGATCACCAATTCCAGAAATGCCATTAAGCAAGTCAAAATGATTGCCCAAGTTGGGTTGTAAAAACTAGCCAAATTGACTTTGACCTAAAAATGACCTAATTGTGCAATGTAAGTGTAACTTGACCAGCCATAGTAAAATGACCATAATTTGGTCCATAGAACTGCAAATGACATGAGATCAGTGGCAAAACTTCAGTAAGACATAGAGCTACATTATTGGTAATTTGACCAAAACCCAAAAATAAAGGGAAATAGGTCAATTAGTTAGGTCAAGGTAGCATAACAAATCTGAAAAATTGCAATAAAATGCAAAGTCTAGAAAATGCCATTTTAAGCCTGTGTAAGGATACAATTAAATAAGTATGCTATACATTGTTGGAATTATTATGAGATGTGATACTGAAACACTGTAAATTATGTGTTTCAGTTGAAAAGGACATTGAGAAGCATAAGAAAAATTGAGTCAAGGCCTAGAGGCGACTCAAATCAGGTCTGTGCACAATAACTCTAAATTATTGTTTTCACCTTGAAAACTTGATTTATTCCGTATTGTAAATCTATTGTGTTAATTATGAATTCTGAGAACTATTGTGTTGCCACTTTGTGCCTGTAAATTGGACTTTGAAAGTTGATTGGATTTTTCATGCAATATTTGAATAAATTGTTTTAAATTGATTTCGGATTCACACTTAGCATGACAGTACCACATTATTCCTCCTCCATGTATGGGGTTGAGATCGATTATTTTCCTCCTTCTTCGGCTTACCAATTGAGGTCGAGATCGGATGAGTACTCATTATCTAGCTAGCCACCTCCCTCATTGATTTCGATTAGTGAGGCTGTAGTTTGCTTTGTCGTGGTGTACAACACGACATTGATAAAAAATTTTGGGTCATGACCTAAGATGTGTATGGATTGGCAACACTGTATTTATTACATTAATTGACAGAATTTTATTATAAATGTGATTTGAAAATTGTGAAATATGAGTATGAAATGTTTGAATTATGATTTATTAGTGAATATTTTATATTCAGCATTTTAAATTTTATTGTACACCACTGAGTAAATTATACTCAGTGATAGCTTATTTTGCTGTCGTAGATAAAGAAAAGGAGAAAGCAACAGAGTGAGCTGCTATTGAGATAGAGGACTTCGCTAAATTTTGTACGGGTATTATTCTATACCCATTGAATTTATTCTGATGTAAATATTGTAGTGTCATATGTATTAATGTAAAATTAAGCAGTTGTACAGTAAATTTGTAATAGTATTATTTTTGAATTTTATGTTTGTAAATTTAACTTGTGTATGTAATTTAAGTATTTTAATGCAATAAGTATAAGTTTTATTTAATAGTCTTGAAAAAAATGTTGTGATGAGAATTTTTAATTGAAATTGTGATTGATTGTGTTGATTTGAGTTGTATTGGAGGTTGGGAGTTGTGAAAATCATTTGGAAGTGTTTTTTTACAAGGTTTTGAAGAACTGTTTTCTCAAAATACAGACGTCACTCCACCAAAATTTTTACAAAATTTAAGGAAAAATAAAAGTTGTCAAAATTTCTATCTAATATTTAAACTTTAAATAAAAGTTTTTATTCCCACCAAAAGTGCTTACCACCTTCAAAAAGAAATAAAATTGTTTTAAAATCCCTTGTAGTGTATTTAACGGATTATCGGTAGGCGAAGTTCTGTAATTCATTAGGTATACTACGGGATCATATTATGCCTTATAGAGGGGTAAGGTGTGACATGTTTTAGTGGTATTAGAGCATGGTTTTGAACTAAGTTTTGATTGTGAATTTGATTATTTCTTTTGATAAGTACAACTGCTCAAGTGTCGTAAGTTGATACATATGACATATTTACATCATGAATGTGAACTAACGGAGGTCAACATCCTTGTGTTTGTTATCAGGGAGTAGAAAATTATTGGAATCAGAATGGAAGAAGGAGATCAGCCCGTGGAACAGTCTATTGAGGCTGAGGCACAAGGGGAAACCCCAGCACTCCAGAATGTGAGTGGGCTAGCCACTCCAGCTCCTCAAGTACCGCAGTTTCCTACTCAGTTTACACAGCAGATGGTGGCTGGGAATTTGCCAACACCAGCCCAAACTCAAGCACCAGCAGCACAACCACAGCCCCTAGCAAGACAGTATGAGAAATTAATAAAGTTTGGGGCTGTAGAATTCAAGGGAATCGTGGATCCACTGGAAGCAGAACAGTAGTTAGAAAGGATGTAACGGGTGTTCAGGAAGTTACAGTGTGCTGAAGAACTAAAATTTGAATACTCTGTATCACTTCTGTAAGGAGATGCCTATAAATGGTGGAAGACCATCCCCTACAACTTGGTAGAGCCTCCAATTCTTACCTGGTCAGATTTTCTGAGGGAGTTTCGATAAAAGTGGGTCCTTGATGCTTATGTGGATATGAAGTTACAAGAATTTCTGAGTTTGAAACAAGGGAACAGAACCATAGTAGAGTATGAGAGAGATTTCTCTCGATTGAGCCACTATACTAGAAGCCTAGTTTCCACCCCCAGAGATAGGTGCAATTAGTTTGAGCCCGTGTTAAGGCCTAATCTGAGAATGCAAGTTGTGGGCTTCCGACATCAGAATTTCTCTGAGTTGATCTCACAGGCCCTGGAACTGGAAAGGATTGAAGTAGAAGGGGCCATTAAGAAGGGTACATAAGAGAAAGAGAAGACTAAAAAGGCTACGAGTCAAGGACCTGAAAGTGGTTCAGGAAAGAGGAAGAATTTTAGGGGATCCAGCTCCCGTAAATCTAGCAGAGGCAGATTTTCTAGCCAGAGACCACCCCGATCTGGTTAGCAAACCCAGCAGACCCAGCAAACACCCAAAAAGGCATTATCGGTCCGTTAGTGTGAGACCTGTAACAGAATACATGGTGGGGTATGCTTTAAAGCCACAGGTGCATGTTTTAATTGTGGGGGCACCAAACATTTTGCTAGTACCTTTTCAATTTTTAATCAAGATGTGCATGTTTTGTTTGACCCCGGGTCTACACACTCATATGTTAGTGCCAGCATTGCTTGGCTTATTGCTGTTACTTGCGTGAAAATGGATTTTGAGGTGTTAGTAACAAGTCCACTTGGACATGAGGTTAGGGTCAACAAAATGTATAGGGATTTTCCTTTGGTGAACCAAGGACATACTTTTCTATTCGATTTGATAGAAATGCCCTTCAGAGATTATGATATCATCTTGGGCATTGATTGGTTAGCCAGGCATCATGCCATGATTGACTGTTGACTGAAGACAGTCACTTTTGGTCTCCCTCAGTATAGTGATGTGGTAATACATGGGGAGAGATAATTATTGCCATCAAACATTATTTCGGCTGCACTAGCTAGGAAAATGATCAAAAAGGAGTTTGAAGCTTATCTGTCTCATGTGATAGACACCTAAGTAGGGAGTCCAGCATTGAGAGATATCGCTACAGTATGTGATTTTTCGGATGTGTTTCTTAATGGGTTGCCAGGATTGCCTCTGGAAAAGGAGGTGCAGTTTAAAATAGATGTTATGCCTGGTGTGGATCCAATTTTCATTACTCCGTACAGAATGGCACCTGCTGAATTAAAGGAGTTGAAGGTGCAGTTGCAAGAATTACTTGACAAGGGCTTTATCCGCCCTAGTGTGTCACCCTGGGGAGCGCCAGTGTTTTTTGTTAAGAAGAAAGATGGTACTCTTTGTTTGTGTATTGACTACCGGTAGTTGAATAAGGTGATAATAAAGAATAGATACCTACTACCCCACATAGATGACTTGTTTGATCAATTAAAGGGTGCAGCTATATTCTCCAAAATTGGCTTGAGATCTAGTTATTATCAGTTGCAGGTGTAAGGGCAGAGTATCCCTAAAACTGCTTTCAGAATCCAATATGGCCATTATGAGTTTCTGGTGAAGCAATTCAGGTTAACAAATACTCCAACTGCTTTTATGGATCTGATAAACACTATCTTCAGACCATACCTCAGCCAATTTGTGGTTGTGTTTATTGATGATATTTTGATATATTCGAGGAATGCAAAGGAGCATGATAGACACTTAAGGATTGTACTGCAAACTTTAAGAGAGAAATAGTTGTATGCTAAATTATTGAAATGTGAATTTTGGCTGAAGGAAATCTCTTTTTTGGGACATATAGTGTCAGCTGAAGGGATTAAGGTAGATCCTAGCAAGGTAAAAGCTATCCTTAATTGGAAACCACCTAGAATGGTCATAGAAATTCATAGTTTTGTAGGTTTAGCTGGATACTACCACCTATTTGTGAAAGGGTTCTCTATGTTGGCTTTTCCACTGACCAAGCTGCTTCGAAAAGATGTGAAATTTCAGTGGATGAATAAATGCCAGCAGAGTTTTGATGAATTGAAAAGATGTTTGACTGAAGCTCTAGTCCTGATTTTACCTACCTCGGGTAAAGAATACATAGTTTATAGTGATCCTTCTCGTAATGGGTTAGGCTGTGCACTGATGCAAGATCGAAATGTCATTGCATATGCATCATGCCAGCTGAAACCGCATGAGAAATACTACCCAACATATGACTTGGAGCTTGCAGCTATTCTATTTGTTCTTAAGATTTGGAGACACTACTTGTATCGGGAGAAATGCTACATTTACATAGATCATAAGAGTTTGAAGTATCTGGGCACCCAGAAAGAGTTGAATTTGAGACAGAGGAGATGGTTAGAACTGATAAAAGAATATGATTGTCTGATAGACTATCAGCCAGGAAAAGCAAATGTTGTGGCTGACGCCTTAAGTAGGAAGACTATGGCAAGTCTAAAAGTTTCTCCTTTGTCCATGGTACATGAGTTAAAAGCATTGCATGCCAGTTTAGAGGTTAATGATGAGGGACAGACAGTAGTTACATGGCATGTACAGCCAGTGTTGATTGATCAGATCAAAATGGCTACTCAGAATGATGAAAAATATCAGAAGCTACTGAAAGAAGTTCAGCAAAGTAAGAAACTTGAATTTTCTGTAAGAAATGATGGTTTATTGCTACATCAGGGCAGAATGTGCGTTCCTAATAATGTTGACTTGAGACAAATCATATTGAAGGAAGCACATGAGTCTTCTTTTGCTATGCATCCTAGTGGCACTAAGATGTACAGAGGATTAAAAGAGCATTACTGGTGGATGGGTATGAAAAGGGATATAGCTGATTTTGTCTCCAAATGCCTAACTTGTCAACAAGTGAAGGCAGAACATCAAGTCCCAGCTGGTTTACTACATCCATTACTAGTGCCTGAATGGAAATGGGAAAGGATAACTATGGATTTTGTAATGAGACTTTCGAGAACACAGAAGGCTCATGATGCAATATGGGTCATAATGGACAGATTGACCAAGTCTACTCATTTTCTGCCAGTCCGGATGGATTATAGCTTAGAGAGATTGGCCCAATTGTACATAGAGGAGATTGTGAGACTACATGGAGTGCTAGTATCGATTGTATCTAACAAATATCCTAGGTTCACTTCTAGATTCTGGGGTAGTCTTCAAAGAGCCCTCGAAACTAGATTGAACTTCAGCATGACATTCCACCCACAAACAGATGGCCAATCTGAGAGGGTAGTTCAGATATTGGAGGATATGTTACGGGCTTGTGTAATTGAGTTTGAGGGTAGTTGGCATACACACTTGCCTTTGATTGAGTTTGATTATAACAATAGCTGTCAATCAATCATTGGGATGCCTCCATATGAAGCTTTGTATGGCAAAAAGTGCAGAACTCCCCTATGTTGAGATGAAATGGGAGAAAGAAAGATGATTGGGCCAAAAATTGTTCAACAATCAGTGGAGAAAATCAGACTGATTAGAGATCGCCTAAAGGTTGTATCAAATCATCAGAAGTCCTACATTGATTTGAAGAGGCGAGACATTGAGTACACAATGGGTGATAAGGTATTCCTCAAGGTTTCCCCTTGGAAGAAAATTATGAGATTTGGCAGAAAGGGGAAACTGATTCCTCGTTTCATTGGACCATATGAGGTTCTAGAAAGAGTGGGTCCTCTAGCATATCGATTAGCACTACCTCTAGAATTAGAGAAGATACATAATGTCTTTCATGTGTCTATGTTAAGGAGGTATAGATCTAACCCATCTCATGTACTATCTGTTGAAGAGATTGAGGTAAATCCAGACCTCTCATATGAGGAAGAACCCATAGAAATTCTGGCATATGAGGTGAAGTAGCTAAGGAACAAGCAAATACCACTGGTGAAAATGCTGTGGAACCATCATTCAGGCCAGGAACCTACTTGGGAACGAGAGGAGAATATGAGGAGGCAGCACCCACAGTTGTTCAAAGACTAAAACCAGGTAAAATTTTTAGATGAAATTTATTTTATGGGGAGGGGGGGGGGTATGACACCCCTTACCCGTCTACAGTGTAGCCAAGCAAGATATGCCACACAATGTACCGGAATACCATATTTTATCCCAATCATTTTTATCCATCCTTAATTTATTTCTTCATGTATACGAAGTGCAATTTGTGAAATTTAACTCATTTAAGTCATTTATTGAAATTATAAATTCATTTGGGGTTCTGAAAATTTTATAGAAAATCCGGCGGAGTACCGGCTAAAAATGGATAAAACAGTTCTTCGAAACCTGTGAAAAACACTTCTAATACATTTCTAATCATTCTCAAGCTCCATTTGCATCAACATAATCTCAATATTCTCAATCATTTCTCACAACTTATTCTATTTGACATTCATTTATTTCACATGATAATCATGTTCAAATCATCAATAAATACTAAATTTTCATTAATAAACACAAATTACAAATATTTGTATTAATACTAAAATATATTACGTGAGTTTTATACATGAGAAAATAAAAGTTTAACTACAAAATACAAATAGTACCAAAATGCCAAAATGAGACCTAGTGTCCTACCTATGCACTGTAGTCTGTGAGATGACACGGACACTATGCAGGGCTGTGAACGGCCTCACCTAGTCTGTGGTCTACTGGGCTCTCTGCCCAAATCTTCAGTACCTACGCGTTGCAAAAGCGACACGCTAAGCATAAAGCTTAGTGGTGCCAATAATAAAAGGAAATATAATATGCAAATAAAAGTAAAAATTTCCTAGTTATTGTGTTTATAAGAAATGAATAATTACTAACTTATTGTTTAGTCGAAGGCTAATTACATTTTATGATATTAACTCCTTTTAGCATTTTATTAATCGTTTTCTTGATGATTTTGAGCTTCTTTTTATTGTAATCATTTTTGTTCTATCTTGATAATTAATTTCCTTACATTCTTTAATAATCAATTCAATTATATTTATATTTTTCCATGCCCAAGTAACCTATACAAATTGACCAAACTGGATAAACGGGTAAACTAGAACTGGGTACCAAGTACCTTGGGCCGTCACACCATCGGTCACAATGTGTCTTCCGGTGTGCAGACATAATGGCTAATAAGCCATAAAAGCAATAAGGCATAAACCCGAGTATAACATCATAATCAATATAGCCATAGGCTATCATATCACAGAATGGCATGGAGACATACATCATACGTAGTACTGCTATCATAACCCTATTGGCATGCTAACCTATCCAAACCAATCACATTAGGCCTAATAGGGCATATTACAAGTTATTTCTTGAATATTTATACTTAACATGTAAGGTTACTATTCATTTGGTCATTTAAGTCAAAATATTGACTTTCTCATATATAATAGTTACATGAGTTTTAATCACATAGATTTACCACATTTTGGTTCCCAAAGGTGTTGGCATTAGTTGCCAATCCATACTTCTAACCAATGGAGAATAAATCAGAAATTTCAGTTTTGAGTGCTAGAGTTCACTGTTCCATTAGGCCATTCTACAGTGAGAATTGGGCCAAGTGTTCTTCATGAAAGTTATTCCTTATTGTGTTTAGTTACATTTCTTTTTCTTGAATCACTCCATTTGGAGTTTTTTAGCTCAAGTTATGGCCTGAAAACCATAACTAGTTGGATTGCAATTTTTCTAGAACTTCTGGGCAGAATCAATTCTGCAGTTTTTGTACATTGATTGTAGGTCAGTTTTTGGATACATTATAGTCAAAATTTGGCCTTGTTTTCTTCATGAAAGTTGTAGGTATATGTCTCAGCTTTCTACTGGTAAAACTTCAGGTCAATTGGACCTTTCTACACTGAGTTATGATCAAATGAATGAATACTGTTCATTTGGTCATTTTGCCCAGGCAGAATGTAAGTCACCCGGATTCGGTCAATTTTTAGGGCATCCTAAGTTTGTTTTCTAAACAGGTTTCCTTCATCAAAGTTGTGCCATTATGTATCTAATTTCATGTCCAATTATCCTTGCACCAATTGAACCTGCACAACTCAAATTACAGCTGCCTAAACATCCTGGATTCACATCCATACCTACAGTGCACACTGGACAGCATACATAACCTCAATTTCCATGGCACAAATCACTTCATTTCCTAATCAAACATAGCCAAATGGTCACTAATTGACTATTAAACTTTAGTTTATGTCCATTTTCATCCACCACTAAAATTAAATTTCAAAACCCTAACCCTAATTGACCAAGCCTCCAATTCATGCATCTTACTTTTAATTTGTTATACTAATCATATAATTTATACTAGGGGCAGAAAATATGTCACTTTAAATCAAAGAATTCTCCTAACCCTAACTCATGTCAAGGCTACCAAAATTTCATGGAACATAATCATGCCTCATTAATTCAATTTTTATCAAATTTTCAACTTAACTTAGCTCAAATTCATGTTTAGAAAGATGTAAAAGCAAAGAATATGGCACTAACCTCTTTGATGATTTTCTAAGCTTGTTCATACCTCACTTTCTTCCACTTTCTCTTCTTCTAATTACTGCCCAAGTCTTGCTCTAGTGGTAAGGGAAATTTTTTATGAAGAGAGGGTGAGGTTTTATGGTGTAGTTGGCTAGGGAATCAAGCTCATTTGGAGCTTTAATGGTGGTCTTCCTCTCTTTTTTCTCTTTGGTTCAGCTACCCATGGTGGGAAGATGCAGATTGTTTATCAATTTTTGTCTAATTTATCTCCTTTTAATTGGCTTGTTGAGTTGTGATTAGTGGAGACCTAACTAATGATATCATGTGATGTCATATTTCCTATTTTCTTTCATTTTCTTTTCTTTTCTTTATAACCTATTTTCAATTCAATTTTCAGCAATATTTATTTATATTTTAGATCATAATAATTATTTATTTAACTGGACAAGTAGGTCAAAAATAATCTCTGAAGACAAAATGACCAAATGCCCTCCGTTTGGCTTATTGAGCCAAAATCGTCTGTACCGATCGAAAAAATTTTCTAAGCCTTTTCTTGGTATTCTAATGTCATAGAAACCTCAATGACTCTTCTTTGGAGTCTCAAAAATTATTTCATGAATTTTCCCCTGGGTTTAGGGCTTCTAACTGCAAAAACCGCAACTTCCCACTGGGTTACCCATCGTTAGGGTACCAGCTCATTTAACTTGGTTGAGCTAAAATTTTTCTAAAATTTCTAAAATTTTTCTAAAATTTTTAAAATTTTTCTTATTAATATTTGAGTTATTTATGATTCCTCACTCTAGTCTAAATATTTTTCCAGACGTTCTAGTTATCCAGACCGACACCAGTCATCGAAACAGTAGAATGTACGTAATTGCTACAGTAATGATGTTAAAGGGGGAGAATTGTAACACCCCTACATTAACTAGTGCATTCTACTGTTTCGGTGAACGGTGTCTGTCCGGACAGTTAGGATGTCTAGAATTATACTTAAATGTTAGTAAAGATACATAAAATGATGAAATACATGATAAGAAAATACAAAAAAAATAGAGAAAAAATAAGAGCAATGAAATGTAATTAGGTTAAACGAGCTAGAAACCGTAGTGATGGGTGACCGCACCGGGAAGTTACGGCGTGGACTATTGACTAGCCCTAGACCGTGAGGAACCCTGGAAAATATTTTTGGGACCTAATTAAACATCTATTGAGGCATAAATGACATTAGAAATGTCAAAGAAAAATTAATGAATTAGTATAAAGAAAAATGAAAAGTCAAGAAACCGATAAAAATCAGTGTTACCGAAAAATCTGGAATACAACCCGAGGAGGGGCGTTTTGATCAATTGACACCTAGAGTTGACTTTTGACCTAAATGTCCATTAAAAATAAGTAGTATTAAATTTTGAAAATATCATGAAAATAAGAAATTGGATATATAATATAAATAGTGAAAGATGAGAGTATAATTACAATTAAAGGGACTTGGATTAATTTAATCCTTTAATTAAGATTAGTGCTCCATCAAGTGAGGTTAGTGGACATATAAATACAACATTTTGGGATAGAATGCACTTTATCTTCAACCTTCCATAACCAACCAAAATCTATTTGACCATTTTCCTCCATTGCCATCCCACAACCCAAGCTCCATGCCTCCATGATCAAGCCATAGTTCTTGCAAGTTGTCTTCATTAAAGTTAGTCCCCACCTTACAAAGAAGAAGTTAATAGTAATTTCAAGATGAATAGGTGAAGTTTTGGTCAAGCTTCAAAAGAGATAAGTGTTCATTTTTCTTACTTGCTTTATTAAAGTTTTAATTGAGGTTATGGGGAGTTAGAATATAGAAAATTTTGAAGAATTTGATGAGTGGTGACATGGCCCCAAATTTAGCAGCCATGGATACTGAAGAAGGTTGAGTTGTTTTTACATGAATTTGATGGGTAATGAAGTTGATTAGAGTGTTTAAATGTATAAGAGTTTGATTACCATGTGTATAGTTTGAATTGTGAGGTTGTGAATTGAAAATGGAAGCTTAATGTATATGTGTAAATTGGGCAGCCTTGATGTGCTTAGGAAGACCCTAATTTCATGTGTATTTAATGTTGATTTAAGAACAATGGTATGTATGTTATTGATCTTGGTTAGTTGGATTAGGTTTGAGCAATTGACTTGTTGTTAGACATGGATTTGATCAATTGAGTGTGATGGAGAATTACTTGAGTTGAATTTGCATTTGGATATTGATTAAATTACTGGATATTTGATCACATATATTGTGGCTGGATATTGGTTGTATTAGATTGATATTGGACAATTAACCTAAGTATAAAGTGCATAATGTCCATTAGAATTGCCAAAATTTGCAATGCAAAGTGTGTTAGTAAAAACAGTGTATATTTTAGGTCTAAATGGAAATGTGTGATCCCAATTAGTATGAGGCCAATTGGAGGTGAAATTATGACTTATATTAGACCAATTTTCATGCATAGGTCATGCCTAAAATCTACTTAAAACTAACCTAAAAAAATGACCAAATCCGGAATTGCCTAACATGTGAACCCAGATTTTTGACCATATGAACAGTAGTCACTAAAATGACCATAACTCACTCAAAATAGGTCCAAATGACCTGAAATTTATATCAATGGAAAGCTTAGACATAGGACTACAACTTTAGTTAAGACCACCAATCCCAGAAATGCCATTAAGCAAGTCAAAATAATTGCCCAAATTGGGTTACAAAAACTGGCCGAATTGACTTTGACCTAAAAATGACCTAATTGTGCAATGTAAGTGCAACTTGACCAGCCATAGTAAAATGACCATAATTTGGTCCATAGAACTCCAAATGACATGAGATCAGTGGCAAAATTTCAATAAGACATAGAGCTACACTATTGGTAATTTGACCAAAACCCAAAAATAAAGGGAAATAGGTCAATTAGTTAGGTTAAGGCAGCATAACAAATACAAAAAATTGCAATAAAATTCAAAGTCTAGAAAATGCCATTTTAAGTCTATGTAAGGATACAATTAAATAGATATGCAATAAATTGTTGGAATTATTATGAGATGTGATACTGGAATACTATAAATTGTGTGTTTCAGTTAAAAAGGACATTGAGAAGCATAAGGAATATTGAGTCAAGGCCTAAAGGCGACTCAAATCAGGTTAGTGCACAATAACTCTAAATTATTGTTTTCACCTTGAAGACTTGATTTATTTCGTATTATAAATGTATTGTGTTAATTATGAATTCCGAGAACTATTGTGTTGGTACCTTGTGCCTGTAAATTGGACTTTGGAAATTGATTGGATTTTTCATGCAATATTCGAATAAATTGTTTTAAATTGATTTCGGATTCACACTTAGCATGACAGTACCACATTATTCCTCCTCAATGTATGGGGTTGAGATCGATTATTTTCCTCCTTTTTTGGCTTACCAATTGAGGTCGAGATCGGATGAGTACTCATTAGCTAGCTTGCTACCTCCCTCATTGATTTTGATTAGTGAGGTTGTAGTTTGCTTTGTCGTGGTGTACAACACGGTATTGATTGAAAATTTTGTGTCATGACCTAAGATGTATATGGATTGGTAACACTGTGTTTATTACATTATTTGACAAAATTGTGTTATAAATGTGATTTGAAAATTATGAAATATGAGTGTGAAATGTTTGAATTATGATTTATCAGTAAATATTTTATATTCAGCATTTTAAATTTTATTATGCACCACTAAGTAAATTATACTCAACGATAGCTTATTTTGCTGTGTGATAAAGGAATGGAGAAAGCAGCAGAGTGAGCTGCTATTGAGATAGAAGACTCCGCTAAATTTTGTACGGGTATTATTCTATACCTAATGTATTTATTCTGATATAATATAGTGTCATATGTATTAATGTAAAACTGAGCAGTTGTACAGTAAATTTGTAATAGTATTATTTTTGAATTTTTTGTTTGTAAATTTAACTTGTGTATGTAATTTAAGTATTTTAATGCAACAAGTATAAGTTTTATTTAATTGTCTTGAAAAAAGTGTTGTGATGAGAATTTTGAATTGAAATTGTGATTGATTATGTTGATTTGAGTTGTATTGGAGGTTGGAAGTTGTGAAAATCATTTGGATGTATTTTTTACAGGGTTTTGAAGAACTGTTTTCTCAAAATACAGACAGCACTCTGCCGAAATTTTTACAAAATTTATGAAAAAATAAAAGTTGTCAAAAATTCTATCTAATATTTAAACTTTAAATAAAAGTTTTTGATTCCTACCAAAAGTGCTTACCACCTTTAAAAAGAAATAAAATTGTTTTAAAATCCCTTGTAGTGTATTTAATGGATTATCAGTAGGCGAAGTTCGATAATTCATTAGGTATACTACGGAATCATGTTATGCTTTACAGAGAGATAAGGTGTGACATTCCTCATGAGTCTGGGGTCAGCAATTGTCTTCTCAGTCGCTTCCCCATACGGTCACCCATCACTGTGACCCCAGCTCGTTTAACTCATTTACAATTAATTTCTTTTATTTTTTCTTAATTTTTCTTGGTATTTATTTGGTCAATTTATGCCTCCTTGCTCTAGTTAAAGTGTAGTTCCAGAAATTCTGACTATCCGGACAGACATTAGTCGTCAGAGCAGTAGAACATTTGGACTATGTAAAGTGAGGGCGTTACAATTCTCCCCCTCTAATAAAAATTTCGTCCTCGAAATTTACTAGGTGTAAATAGTTGAGGAACTACTATCTCTTTAGTCTATTTTACTAGTTCTAGTTTTATAATCTTATTCTCAACTAGTTCTGTACCTATCTACTTTTATCTCGTACACAGGATCTATTATTACATATACTAAAATTTTATAATGAAAAATATACCTCTGACAGTATCTGCCAGCTCTGGCTCCTCCTATGCCCTGATAGCATATACACAAGGTGCTACTTGAGCCTCGATTTGCTTAATGGTCTCAGAAGTCAGTCTCTGTGATGTACCCATCACCTCTGGCCTCGCAGGTCGTCTACCCCTCTAAGCTGTAGGGTCAGATCTCTCAGTCAGTGGTGGGGCAGTGGGAACACTCCTATGGGGACAATCCCGTAGGAAATGATCAGTAGCTCCACATTGGAAGCATCCCCCAGTCAATAATAGGCACTCTCCTCAGTGCCTCCTCTCATAGTAGGTGCATAATGGTATGGAGGTTAATCCCTCCACTGCGGTGCCTGGAGAACTCCCCACTGATGCTCTGGACTGTCCTTCTCTCTGTGTAAACTGAGACCTCTGTCTCTGGCCCTGGCCTGGTGAACCCTTAGGCCTCTTACCCTCATAAACTGATGTACTGGACTGACCTTGCCCAGAACTCCTCTTTTGTTGTCTATCTCTCTGGGTTTACTCATCATTTAGTACTCTTTCTACATTTAGAGCTGCAGCCACTAACTTGGAGAAGTTGGTATACTCATGTGCCATCATTATAAGTCTAATATTATCTTTCAGTTCATCCTCAAACCTATGGCAACTATCTGCCTCTGAAGGCATTATCTCCCAGGCATATCTACCTAGTCTCACAAATTCTCTCTACTTAGAGACCGTGAGCTGCCTCTGTCTTAGAGTTAAGAACTCTCTCCTTCTGGCCTCTAAGTATATATGACTAATATATTTCTTCTTGAACTCAGTCAAGAAGAAATCCCAAGTAAGTGCTATTGGCAGCACTGCTCTAAACACTGTATCCCACCACTGATAGGCTTCTTCCTATAGTAATGACAGAGAGTACTCTAGCTACTGCTCTGGTGTGTAGTGTAATTGCTTCAATACTCTTTCAGTCCGCTCTAGCCAATGCTCAGCAGCGGCTGGGTCATCCTCCTTCTTACCCATAAAGCCGATGGCCCCATATTTTCTTAGCTTCTCTAGTGGGGACCACTGGACTAGTTGTGGCTATGGCTGCGACTGTGGAATGGCCCCGGTAAACTAGCGGAGCATCTGGGTCATCTGCTCCAAGAATGTCTGCTGTGTTCAACCCGCAGCACCATGTGATGACTCCTCTCTCGTGCCTTGCTCCTGACTAGGAGTAGGTATATGACCCTTGCTCTGAAGGATCAGACCCCATTAATCCTATAAAACAGAAAAAGAACATATTTGTATTAGTGTCACCTCGACTCTTAAATAAGGGCTCATACATGTTATGCACACTATATCTTTCTGTCTACCTATGCCTAGGAACGCCTAAACCTTTGCCCTAATATCAATAAATGTAACACCCCTCTCCCGTCTACAGTGTAGCCGAGTAAGGCGTGCTACATTCGGTGCCGGAGCACCCTATCCTATCTCATCGTTTACAATATTAATTTAATGCCATTTAATTTTATTATCTAACTTGTAGAATTTTTTTTTATCCCATTTCATTTTTATGGAGACCCAGACAGAGTTCCCTCTATTCTATTAGTGCATGGTGGGTTTCATGTTACCTATTAAAATAATTCATATCCTTTAAATCTATTCATTCATCATATTATTCCTCATGCCCATATAAATTTTCAAGAAAATAAAATATTGTATTTCATTCATATAAAGTCAAGAACAATATTTACAATTCATATACAATCCAAAATTATTTACATCATTTAATTACATACAATACCAAAATGCAAAATCTAATATGTACATGAGCCCTACCAAAACAACTGATGAGGTAACAACCCACACTATAGCAGATCTGGTCCAAGTCTGATCTAAGCACTACTGCTACTGCTACTCTCCAGTACCTATGCGTGTTAAGAACTAACGCGCTAAATATATTGCTTAGTGGTGCATAAATTGAAATAAAAATATTAAAACAATTGAAAAAATTATCTTGTGTATAACATTATAAAGAAATATACAATTATATGAATTTACAGTCTTTTGAAAGCAATTATGTTAATCAGGATCTTTTTAGTCATGTATATTATATTTGTTCTTATATAATTTATATTAATGGTTCTCTCATGTACTTGTTTGAATTTAAAATTTTATTTATCGTAACTGTGCCCAAGTAACCTATGATAGACTATAAAGACTCGATACACGAGAGTATAGTAGTTAGACATCTGTATGTTTACCCAGTATACAACGGTCATATCAGGCACAAGGCCAGCGGATAGGCATAAGCTAGTAATAATGAAAGTAATAATGAAAATTGGCACTATGGCTATCGGGCAAGTATAAAGCGAGTAGAAAAATCATCTTAGATATATGTTGTCTATCAATGATTATCCCTATGGGCAATACTACAATATGTAGTCCCTAATTAGTATATCAATTGATCCAAGCTATATAAATAATAAGTCTAGGAGTACTCTGAGCAAAATAATGTTATTTAATACTTATAGTTTCATTGATTCTTGTCATTTCATGCTTAGCAAGTTATTAAAATTTATTTCATCTCATATGCCAAATCATATTAGGAACCTTTCTCAAGGTCCAGGTTTAATATCTTAGATTCACCTAGCAAGTTGGCCATGATGTGGCCCTTATTTGGCTACACTTCATGGAAGTTGTTCCTCTATGTCTTATCTTTGTTTTCCCTTTTGAACCATGTTATTTGAAGTTTTAGAACTCAAGTTATGGTTCAAAATTAGGCAGATTCTGGAGTCTATCTTGGTCTAATTAATTCGACCTGTTACAGTCATTTTTGGGCTTAAGGTTCTTCATAGAAGTTGTTACCTTATATCTTATAGTCACTCAGAAATTTTAATTACAATTTTTCAAGGTTTGTATAGTTAATGATAGCCAATCACTGACCTGGACTCATGTGCCCTATGTTCAGGTCAGTAGCTTTGACTTTCATTTCAGGGTTCTTACATTCAAAATTTGAGGCAAGTCTCTAAATCAATGTTAGAGCCCTATTTCGTAGGTTTTCAGAACAGTTAAACTCTTCCCAATTAGAGTTTCCTAGTGGGATATATGACTTAAAGACTATTATGGGGTCAAGTATAGTTTGGTCAAACTCTAGGTTTTGATGTGCTAAATTTTTCTAACAATTTGACCTAGTTCCTTTGGGTTCTGGGTTTTGGTCAAAAGACCAATATTGTATACCTATGTCTTATAAAAAATTTTCCATTGGTTTCATTGCATTTGGATTTTTATAGACCAAGTTATGGCAATTTTGCCAAAACTGGTCAGGTGGTCTATGTCCAGGAAATTCTAAGCAGAATTGATTTTGGTCAGTTTGGTGACCTAAATTGGGTCAATAATTTCATTTGGTTAGAGGCATTTCTCGGCTTGGTGTTCTCAATGAAAGTTGTAGTACTATGTCTAATATTTCCAATGGTATGAAATTCAGATCATTTGGACCTATCTAGAGGGAGTTATGGCCAAATGAAAATTTACTATTCTTTTGGTCAATTTTCTGGACTCAGGATTTGGTAAGCCGGATTGGGATAGTAATTAGGTCAAGATTTGGACAAAATTTAGGCATGGTTTCTTCATGAAAAATGGGATATTTTGAATCTAGTTTCACCTCCAATTGGCCTCATACCAATTGTAGTCACATAACTTTAGTTATAACTCAAACAATATACTGGACTCATAGGTCTGAATTCCTGCATAAGAGAAGCACTCCCAAAATTCATTCCTCCATACTCCCAAACTACAATTTATCATTCACAACACTTCAAATGATCAACAAACAGTCTCAACAGGATCAATCTCAACCCATAACGATACCAAAATTAATTCAAAACCCTAACTCAACATTTCACACAACCCTCATGGCTGCCAAAAATTTAAGTTCCCATATTCTTAAAATTTCTTTTAATTTTCATAAGATTTGCACTTAGTTTGGCATGCTTTTACTAGTTAAAGAAGAAGAGAAAGTTGTTTAGTGCACTAACCTCTTTGATCACTTTCTTGGCTTGTATAAACCTTGGAATTTCTTCACTTTATGATAATCAAAATGTTCCTCTTGATGTGGGGATGAATTTTTGTGAAGGGCTTTAGGGATTTTAATGGATGGAAAGGGAGGAATTTAAGCTTTAACATCAAGAAAATGGGGGGAACTATGTTTCCATGGTGGATCGACTAAGATAGGGAGAAGGGAGAAGAAGACCAAAGGAAATAAGAAGGCATTAAATAAAATTTGTCTTATATATATATTTGTTTTAATTTAATTGGGTTAAATTTTTTTTTTTAATTAATTCATCCCTATGTCATGCTCACATAACAAATACATTTAAATTTGTATTTCTTTCCTTTTTCCTCTTCTTTTCTTTTTTTTTTTTTTACTTTTCCTACCATCATTCATCATTTTAATTTACCTTATGTATTTTTAATTTCTCTCATTTTAATTAACATTTAGGTCAAAATTCAACTATGGGGTTGAAATGACCAAAATGCCCTTCATTAGGCTCACTAGGTTATTTTTTATCTGTACCGATAAATAAATTTTCCTGAATTTTCTTTGGCATTTCTAATGTCATTTAGACCTCAATAACTATTCATTGGAGTCCCAAAATTATTTCCTAAGGTTCCTCATGGGTCTGGGGTTAGCAATTGTCTTCACAGTCACTTCCCGTACAGTCACCCATCGCTGTGACCCCGGCTCGTTTAACTCATTTGCAATTCATTTCTTTTATTTTTTCTTAATTTTTCTTGGTCTTTATTCGGTCAATTTATGCCTCCTCACTTTAGTTAAAGTGTAGTTCAAGACATTCTGACTTTTCGGACAGACATTAATCGTCGAAACAGTAGAATGTTCGGACTACCTAAAGTCAGGGCGTTACACAGTTAGACCGACAACTTGAAAAGATGGGTCTAAGATATTGTAATGAATGGTTCCAGTGCTAGGGGGAGATTTTTAGTACTATGCCCTAGAGCATATCATTTTGTATGTATCTTGTACATATTTTATTAATAAAAGGCAATTTTACTTTTCCGTTTACATAATATATTTATGTGTAATAGAAAAGGTCCATTGATATTTTATTAGAAATTCTATTCTTAAGTTGTTAAGAATATGAGTGACAGTATTTCTAGCACAAAGTATCATAAATTGGTTCACAATCGATGATACTTCACAAAGAACCTGACTGATCCAGAAAGATTGTAATCACGTTTGTTCCCAAGATATTTATATGAGATATAAATAAGATGGAATGGTGAGTCTCATGCCACATAACAAACATGATAGGCACTTATACATGATAAGTAGGCCGAACCAGTGACGCTTATGACAAGCACATGGAGTTTACTCTTGTTAATACATTGCCATATATTATATCAGTGCATATAATCTTTAGACCTAAGATAATACAGTTATCTTGTATATTGGTGGTTTGAGTTTAATACTGTTTTCATACTTATACTGTGTATGGGTATATGGGCATGTGTTGGCTCCTACTAGTTATATATGGAGATAGGTGTTGATCAAGATGGAATCTGTCACCCTAAGTAAATAGGGATAAAATCCTATGTTAATTTAATTGTTCTTGATGTTTCAAGTTCCTGACCAGGATAGACAGATTTAGTCAGAAAAGAGTTTCTAACAAGAAAATCTAATTAATCAAAACTGGAATTAAAAGAGAACATAATGTTCACAGCAAATGGGATTTGACATTAACTATGACTCCAGCTCGTATTAGGATTTTGTAACGGAGAGATTCTAGTGCATGGTAACATATGATTAAAGGTTTATTTAAGGTATTCCTTATTACTGATTGGGTAGCCATGGCATACTATGCTAGGTGTCAACCATGGTCTATGACATGCCTAAAATGATTTAGAGAAATTATTTATGGTAAGAAAGAGTTCTAATGATATTCAGAGTTAATATCATTTCTCATTGCCAATAAGTAATGATCCTAGTAAGTCACACATTTACACAAGCTAATCACCATTTAAAATGTGATTTAATTGATTAATTAAAGAGTTTAATTAATTAATTAAAGAGGTTTAATTTGCAATAAGATTGCAAAGTCCCTAGCATAACTTGAAACCAAATCTAGGTTATTGGATGTATAGTATAAATTAAATTTATATTTTAATATGAATTTAATTATGAGAAATTAATTAATGGAGATTAATTAATTTATTTATTTATATTTGATATAAATTAATTTAAAGAGGAGAAATTATGATTTTGGATTGAGAACTCAAATTAAAAAGTAAGGGCAAATTGGTCTTTTCACATAGTGACATGTGGCTCCATGAGATGGTGACACATGGCATCATATGATCTTGCCACTTGTCTTCCTATGATGGAAGACCATATGTCATGATTTAAATAGAGCTTGACACTTGGCTTCATGGGATTAAATCAAATAATAAGAAGATGGGATGTTGTGATGACATGTAGCAAGGGAGTTAGGGTTTGACCTAAGTATATAAAGAAAGGTTATAAAGAAAAATTAGCCACACCTCTCTTTTCTCTCTTATGTGGGATGGCAATATGCTCTCTTCCTCTCCTTTTCAATTTCTCAATTGATTCAAGAGAAAAACTAAGAATTCCTCTTGAATTAAATTATTAGAAAGTGTTTCTAACACCCAATACACTCATGCAACCTTCACAAAGCATAAACCCTATCTCATGATTGGTTGACAAGGCTTGAAAAGCCAATATAAGGACTGCCATTGGTACTTTGGTGTGTGCTTGTGGTGGACAAACTAGAGGGACAACATTTGGGGTCCTAAGAAAATCCTAAGATTGCATCAATTGTGCATCAAGAGGTTAGTACCTAAAAATCCCTCTTTTAGTTAAGGTTTAATTGAATTAAATGCTAATTCATAATCTTTGATGGCAAATGAAATTTTAATGCATGCTAAAATATGTTTTGGTACGCAATTGGGCATTGGAAATTGATTAGGTTCATAAGAAACTTGATATGGTGCATATAACCTTAGAAATAATTTTAAAATTCAAGATTCTAATGCCCAATAATCACGCTTCCACTCCTTATTGAGATGAAGTGGGTGAGAAAAAGTTGATTGCCCTAGAAATTATACAGCAGATTGAGGAAAAATTAAGATCATTTGAGATAGACTCAAGGCTGCATCAGATCGTCAGAAGTCCTATATTGATCTGAAGAGAAGAGATATTAAGTATGCAGTGGGTCACAATGTGTTCCTTAAAATTTCCCCTTGGAAGAAAATTATGAGGTTTTGTAGAAAGGGGAAGCTGAGTCCTCGCTTTATTGGGCCATATGAGATTTTGGAAAGGGTGGGTCCATTGGCATATAGACTGGCATTGCCTCCAGAGTTGGAAAGGATTCACAATGTTTTCCATGTATCTATGTTAAGGAGGTATCGATCAGACCCATCTCACAATCTGCTAGTAGAAGAGATTGAGGTGAATCTAGACCTTACTTATGATGAAGAGCCCATAGAGATCTTGGCACATGAGCTAAAGCAGCTGAGAAACAAGCAGATACCACTGGTCAAGGTGCTGTGGAACCATCATTCAGGCCAAGAGGCTACTTGCGAACATGAGGAAGACCTGAGGAAATAGCACCCACAACTCTTCAGAGATTGACATCAGGTAAAATTTTGGGATAAAAAATTCTTTTAAGAAGGGGATAATTGTAATACCCTCTTTTTAAGTAGTCCATACATTTTACTGTTCCAGTGACTAGTGCTTATCTGGACAGTTAGGATGTTTAGAAACATATCTAAGTCATCTAGAAAAGCCATAAATAAAAATCAATAGAAATCACATTAAGGTGAAATGGAAATAAGAAAAACAAAGCCTAATCCATTAAATGAGCCGAGGTCCCAGCGATGGGTGACCAACTCGGGAAGTGACTGTGAGCTCAGTTGCTACCCTAAATTCATGTGAGACCCTATGATACCCTAGGTCAAGGGATAATTGCGAAACCATTGGGAACTAGAAAATCACAGAAATAAAAAGAGAACAAGTTTAAATAAGTGAATCATAACTTAAGCAGTAATCAAGCACTATTAGAAAGATGGATTGAAACTGATGAGGGGCTTTGGTCAATTCACCCTTAGAGATGACTTTTGACCTACTTGTCCATTAAAATGTGTAAAATTAAAACAATGAAAAAGAATTAAAAATGAAGAGATGTGTAGTAAAAAGAAAATGAAAGGAAGGAATTCAAATTTAAATTGGAATTATGACATAAGCATGAGGTAAGTATGACACAATTAAAATTATAATTTAAATTAAATCACTTTTGGATGAATAGAAATAAGATAAGTTGAAAATTAAAAAGAAAAATCAAATCATCATCTTCCCATAAACCAGCCGGCCACCCATTTTTTCCTCTCACCTCCATTTTTAAGCTTCTTCAAGCTTGATTTCTCATCTTTTATCCATAAAATTGCCCCCAAATTAGAATAAACCTTCAAATTAAACTTCAAGGTGAAGATTAGAAGAGAGTAATTCAAGAATTAAGTAAGGGAAGTTGAAGATTGAAAAGCACCATAGAGGTAAGTCTCTCTCTTCTAACTTAACTTAGTGTATGCTTATAAAAATGATGTTGAATTAGTGAGAATTACATGAAAAATTGAAAAATCATGCTTGATTATGGATCTGTGAATTTTGGCCAGCCATAGGACCTTAGGGTTTCAATGTGTTCAATTTAAATTGAACATGAATTTGAACTTAAATGAAATGGTATATGTGATTGGTGAAGTGAATTTGTATGAATTTGCATGGATTAAGAAGAAGAGAATTAGGGTTTTGGTGGCAATTAGAGTTTGGTGGAATGTTGACTAATTAATGGTTAAAAGGCTTAATTATTGTCATTTGGTATGTTTTTAGTGGAGAAGTGATGTGAATGGATGAATAGAATTGAGAAATTCATGATTGTTGAATTGCTGGATTTCTGGACCTCTGAGTCCAGTGTGCTTTGATGGTTATCAGTAGAGCTAGACAGCTCCAATGCTAATTGGAGATGAAACTTAAGACCTAAAGCCACATTTTTCATGGAGAAACCTTACCCAAAAATTGATCATAAGTTAGTCTAAAATTTACTTGAATCCGGATTGCAATTCTAGACCTGACCAGAATTGACTAAATGAATAGTAAATATTCAATTAGGCATAACTCACACTAGGAAGCTCCAAATGATCTAATTCTTGAACCTATGAAAAGCTTAGACACATTAGAACATTTTTCATGAAGATCATAAACCCAAATAATGACCTAAGTTGGTCAAATTGCTAGGCCAAATTTGTCCCTCAAATCTGCCAGAACCAAACCTAACCTAGAAATCCTAGACAAATGGCTGTCTGACCAGTTTTGGGAAAAATGCCATAATTTGGGCTAAAAAACTGCAAATGAAGTGATTCGAAAACAAAATCTTTATAAGACCTAAAACTACAACTTTGATGTTTTGGCCAGAACCTAAATCCTAAAAGAACTTAGGGAAATTGTTAAGATAATTTAGGACTTCCCAATCTGGAATTCCTGCACTGGAATCACTTGAGCCAATTGATCCCAGGACAGTAATTGGATCATAACTTTCACTAGAAAATTTCAAATGAGATGAGCCAAAATGATCTGAAAACCTAAGATGTAGGGCTACAACTTTGATTTAAAAACCTTACCTTAATTCTGAAGTACCTCAAATGTGAAATGCAATACATTGACCTGAACCTGAAATCCTGATGCACATGGTTTATAAGTCTAGGTTAGTTAAATTGCTATAACTCACCATACATAACTTGGAAAATTATGATTTTGAAGCTTTGTGACCATGACACATGGGGGAACAACTCATATGAAGAACATTAGGCCAAAATATGATTGTAGCTGGACAAGTTGCCTAGACAAAATGAGGTTCCAAAATTTGCTAGGTTCTGGAACAGCAAAGGGTCAGTGAACCAATCTTGATTAATTGATTATAACTAGAGCTACAAAACTCCAAATGGAGTGATTCAAATTGAAAAATATGACTAAGACGTAGAGGTAAAATTTTCATGAAGAACACCTTGCCAAATAATGAGTAGAACTAGGTTGAAATTGGATTTAAATTTCAGGGCATAAATCTATCCAGAACCCAAACTCTTTGAGATTGCTTATGTAACTTAGACATTTATTAGGCATTTAATTAATTGACTATTAATGGTAGTTAAATTGAGTATTGAAACATCTCCATTACATATTTTCAGTGGAAAAGAAGCCTCCTAAGGAGAGGGAAAGTTGAACTAAGTGAGAAGAGGATAAAGAGCTTTGTGCACAACTAATACTATCTCTTTGTTTTCAAATTAAAATTGTTTTGAATGAGTTGTGTGAATGATTTACGACTATTATTGCTTTGAGAATCTTAATTTGAGATATTGTGTATTACTAAACCTTTTGGGGTAATTGTTTTGAATAAAATATATTTGATGAATGGGAAATCGTTCGAATATGGTTTGAAACCATAGTTGACATGACTATGTGTTTTGTATTCCTCACTAGCTTGCCTAGTGAGATGAATTGGATTTATTTTCCCTCTTTGGCTGAAGTGTTGAGGTGTGTTGCTAGTTGAGGACAGATTGAATGAGTACTCATATATATGCTAGTTAGCCCTTGTATTCCCCTTTAGCTTTTGGTTGTTGGGATGAATTGGATAACTGTGTCATGTTCTAAATTGTGTGGTTTTCAAAAAAATTTATTTTATGATTGTTGGAATAAAATTTGATTTTATTAAAGGATTCTCTCATTTTAGAAATTTTGCGAGATTTTACATGTGTTTGATATTATAATTGATTAAGTTTTGGTAAATTATGATTTGAATTAAGCTTTAAATTTTTAAGTTGTGCATGTGACACCCCTTACCCGACTACAGTGTAGCCGAGCAAGTTATGCGACTCAGTGTGCCGAGCACTCTATTTTATCTTAATTCATTTTTATTCTTCCTTTTGAATATAACTTGTGAAATATAATTTATTTAAGTCATTTATCGAAATTATAATTTATTTGAGGTTCCGAGAATTTTATAGAAAATCCGGCAAAGTACCGGCTAAAAATGGAGAAAACAGTTCTTCGGAACCTGTGAAAAACACTTCCTATGATCATATTCAATCATCTCATCACTCTCAAACTTCAATATCAAAATCTCAACATTTTTCACCATTCATTTCTCAATCATTCATCTCATGTGATAATCATGTACAAGTCACAGTTATGTATTCACTTTTCCTTTCACAAACACAATTTTCTTAACAATTCCTCTATTTGTCATTCATTCATTTCACATCATCATTAGACTCAAATCATAAATAAATTCTCACATGTGATTTATAATCACAATTTACAAGTACTTACATTAATACAAAATTATATTACATTTGTTTCAAATACACATGATAAAATAAGAGTTTAATTACAAAATTTACAAAAACCTTAAAATACAAAATGGGACCTAGTGTCCTACCAATGCAATCGTGGATGGTGAGGTGACACGGACACTATGCAGAATCGTGAACCGCCTTACCGAACTGTGGTCTCTGGGCCCTCTATCCAAATCTTGATTACCTACAGCGTTGCAAAGCGACGCTAAGCATAAAGCTTAGTGGTGCCAATAATACAAGAAAATATAATATGCAAATAAAAATAATAATTTCCTTGCTACTGTGTTCATAAGAAATGAATAATTACTAACTTATTGTTTAGTCGAGGGCTAATCATGTTTTATGATATTAACTTCTTCATGCATTTCGTTAATTATTTTCTTCATGATCTTGAGCTTCTTTGTATTTTTGTAATCATTCCTGATACTTAATTTTTGTATTTTCTTTAATAATCAGTTCAATCACAGTTATACTTTTCCATGCCCAAGTAACCTATACTGGACGAATGGACTAGATAACAGGTCGTTGGCACTGGACACCGCGGTGCCTCGGGCCGTCATACCATGGGACGCAGAACGTCAACCACGTATGCAGTCAGTATGGCTAAGAAGCCATGATATCACATAATCGAGCATAAAAGCCATGAATACGGGCATAAAAGCCATGAATACGGGCATAAAAGCCATGAATACGGGCATAAAGCCTTTCGCAGTACTGCTAAAACAATACCCTATTGACATGCCAAACTATCCAAACCAATCTTGTTAGGTATACTAGGGCATTTGATACTTTAAAATTCTTCAATCTTTGAATTTCAACTTTTGGTGTCACTATTCATTTCATTGGTCAACAAGAAAGTTGACTTTTGCATAGAAAGTAGGTACATTGACTTTGGCACTTCAAACATACCACATTTTTCATTTAAAACTTGTTGGAAGTGATCACCATTACCATTTCTAGGCTTAAACCAAGGGAAACAAAATTTTCAGTTTTTGAAGCTTAACTTTACTATTCTATTAAGCACTGTTATAGTGGGAATTTGAGGAAATGGTAAACATGAAAGTTGTTCCTTATTTTGTCTAGTTGAATTTCTTTTTTTGAATCACTCCATTTAGAGTTTTGTAGCTCAAGTTATGGCCAAAATAAGTTTACTGTTCACTGCATTCTGCTGAAATTTTGGGTTTTGGCAGATTTTGGTCCAATTTTGGTCAGTAATTTGACCAAGTTAAGTTAATAATTTGGTCTAACTTTATTCATATGAAATGTTCTACCATGCCTTAGGTTTCCATCGGTTCAATAATCGCCTAAATCCGAGTTTTCTAGAGAGAGTTATAGCCATCCAAACATTACTGTTCAAATGTAAATCTGCAGAGTTGCAGGTTTGATAACTCAACTTTGTTCAATAATTTGAATGGGTTAATGGCATAATTTGGGGTAGGTTTCTTCATGAAAGTTGTTTTTCTATATCACATCTTGTTACTGTAAAGCTTTCAGGTCAATTGACCATATCTACAGTGAGTTATGGCCAAATGAACAGTTACTGTTCATTTGGTCATTTATGCAGTGTCTTTGTGGTATCCGGATTGGGGCCAACTTTTGGTCCTCTTGCTTTAGTCTTTTGGGCATGGTTTCTTCAGCAAAAATGTGCCATTATAAGCCTAGTTTCATGTCCAATTGGCCAAACACCAATTGGACCAACACAGCCAAAGATATGGCAGTCCAAGTGGGCTGGAATCACAGCCTCCCTACCGGTTACCCTAGGCAGCCTACCAATTCAGTTTGCATCACTCTAAATCTCTTCAAATTATGGTGAACTTACCTCAAATGGTCACTAATTGACCCTTATAAGGTTCGCTTACCACTTCATAAGCCAAAACCAAATTTCACTCTCCAAAACCCTAGTTTCCCATTGTGATTCATACTAGTTACCCTAGTTAATACACTAACTCATTATCCATGTATATAAATACCTTAAACATCATATTTAGTCCACTCTAAGTCCATCAAAACAATCAATCCTATTCCTTCCTTAGGGCAGCCGAAATTCATGGTATAGATACACATGAGTTTAGTCCATTTAATTTACAATTTCATACTAAGTTCAAGTCCCTAACATAGAAATAAAGAAATATTTGTAAAAGTAAGCACTAACCTCTTGTAGGCAGATTTTTCCCAACTCAAAACGTCACTTTCCTTCACTTTCTAGGATGCCAAACACTTCCCAAGAGGTAGAGACAAGCTTTTAGTGAAGGGACTTAGGGTTTTATAGTGCAAATTCATGGGAAAATGGAAGTAATTAAAGAAAACTTCCATGGAGGGTTATAGAGGAGAGGATCACGTTTCGAAGAAGAAGATGGCTGCTTGTTTTTGGTCTTCCTTGGTCTTTATTTATCTCTTTTATTAATTAGTCAAATGGTTACTTAATTGTGATTGGTGGACAATTTTAAATGACCTCATAATATGTCATAATTGGCATTTTATTGTATTTTCTTTTCTTTTCTCTTCTACTAACTTCAAATTAATTTTTCATCAACATTACTTCATATTTTATGTCATAATAATTATTTACTCAACTGGACAAGTCGGCCAAAAATCGTCTCTGAAGGCGAAATGACCAAAATGCCCTCCATTTGGCTTAACGGGTCAAAATTGTCTGTACCGATTGAAAAAATTTTCTAAATATTTTCTTGGCATTCTAATGCCATAGGAACCTCAATGACCCTTCTCTGGTGTCCCAAAAATTATTTTATGAATTTTTCTCCGAGTCTAGGGCTCCTCGTTGCGAGAACCGCAACTTACCTCTGATTACCCATCGCTTGGGCACCGGCTCATTTGACTTGGTTGTATTTTATTTCTAAAATTTTTACTAAATTTTTCTTAGTAATATTTGAGTTAATTATGGTTCCTCACTTTAGTTTAAATATTTTTCCAGAAGTTCTAGCTGTCCGGACCGACACCGGTCACCGGAACAGTAGAATGTACGGAGTTGCTACAGTGAGAGTGTTACAATTCTTCCCCTCTAGTTTAAATTTCGTCCTCGAAATTTACCTGACATAAGCAGTCGACGAACTGCTACCTCATTACTTCTCCACCTTTTCGTGTTATCATACTTCACTTTCTCCTTAGTCTCAATCCTATCTTCAAACAGTTCTGTACTCATCCTTTTCCATCTTAAATATAGTCTCCTTCTTATTTCCATTCGCTATCTCATTGTCTCTTCACTCTCTTATTCCATACCTTAACCTAAAATAAACAGGAAATACAGATCTGCAATAGTGTCACCTCGACTCTTATGAATGCAATGCATGATATGCAACCTATCTAGGTCCAGAAACACCTAAACCGTGCTCTGATACCACTAAATGTGACACCCCTTACCCGACTACAGTGTAGCCGAGCAAGTTATGCGACTCAGTGTGCCGAGCACTCTATTTTATCTTAATTCATTTTTATTCTTCCTTTTGAATATAACTTGTGGAATATAATTTATTTAAGCCATTTATCGAAATTATAATTTATTTGAGGTTTCGAGAATTTTATAGAAAATCCGGCAAAGTACCGGCTAAAAATGGAGAAAACAGTTCTTCGGAACCTGTGAAAAACACTTCCTATGATCATATTCAATCATCTCATCACTCTCAAACTTCAATATCAAAATCTCAACATTTTTCACCATTCATTTCTCAATCATTCATCTCATGTGATAATCATGTACAAGTCACAGTTATGTATTCACTTTTCCTTTCACAAACACAATTTTCTTAACAATTCCTCTATTTGTCATTCATTCATTTCACATCATCATTAGACTCAAATCATAAATAAATTCTCACATGTGATTTATAATCACAATTTACAAGTACTTACATTAATACAAAATTATATTACATTTGTTTCAAATACACATGATAAAATAAGAGTTTAATTACAAAATTTACAAAAACCTCAAAATACAAAATGGGACCTAGTGTCCTACCAATGCACTGTGGATGGTGAGGTGACACGGACACTATGCGAATCGTGAACCGCCTTACCGAACTGTGGTCTACCGGGCCCTCTGTCCAAATCTTCGCACTCACAGCGTAAAAGCGACGCTAAGCATAAAGCTTAGTGGTGCCAATAATACAAGAAAATATAATATGCAAATAAAAATAATAATTTCCTTGCTACTGTGTTCATAAGAAATGAATAATTACTAACTTATTGTTTAGTCGAGGGCTAATCATGTTTTATGATATTAACTTCTTCATGCATTTCGTTAATTATTTTCTTTATGATCTTGAGCTTCTTTGTATTTTTGTAATCATTCCTGATACTTAATTTTTATATTTTCTTTAATAATCAGTTCAATCACAGTTATACTTTTCCATGCCCAAGTAACCTATCTTTGGACGATCGATGGATAACGGGTAGTTGGCATCGACACCGCGGTGCCTCGGGCGTCATACCATGGGACGCAGTAACGCCAACCACGATAAATGTATGGCTAAGAAGCCATGATATCACATAATCGGGCATAAAAGCCATGAATACGGGCATAAAAGCCATGAATACGGGCATAAAGCCATGAATACAGGCATAAAGCCTTTCGCAGTACTGCTAAAACAATACCCTATTGACATGCCAAACTATCCAAACCAATCTTGTTAGGTATACTAGGGCATTTGATACTTTAAAATTCTTCAATCTTTGAATTTCAACTTTTGGTGTCACTATTCATTTCATTGGTCAACAAGAAAGTTGACTTTTGCATAGAAAGTAGGTACATTGACTTTGGCACTTCAAACATACCACATTTTTCATTTAAAACTTGTTGGAAGTGATCACCATTACCATTTCTAGGCTTAAACCAAGGGAAACAAAATTTTCAGTTTTTGAAGCTTAACTTTACTATTCCATTAAGCATTGTTATAGTGGGAATTTGAGGAAATGGTAAACATGAAAGTTGTTCCTTATTTTGTCTAGTTGAATTTCTTTTTTTGAATCACTCCATTTGGAGTTTTGTATCTCAAGTTATGGCCAAAATAAGTTTACTGTTCACGGGTACTGTTCCTGCTGAAATTTTGGGTTTTGGCAGATTTTGGTCCAATTTTGGTCATTAATTTGACCAAGTTAAGTTAATAATTTGGTCTAAATTTCTTCATATGAAATGTTCTACCATGCCTTAGGTTTCCATCGGTTCAAGAATCGCCTAAATCCGAGTTTTCTAGAGAGAGTTATAGCCATTCAAACATTACTGTTCAAATGTAAATCTGCAGAGTTGCAGGTTTGATAACTCAACTTTGTTCAATAATTTGAATGGGTTAATGGCATAATTTGGGGTAGGTTTCTTCATGAAAGTTATTTTTCTATATCATATCTTGTTACTGTAAAACTTTCAGGTCAATTGACCATATCTACAGTGAGTTATGGCCAAATGAACAGTTATTGTTCATTTGGTCATTTCTGCAGGTGCTGTTGCAGGGTATCCGGATTGGGGCCAACTTTTGGTCCTCTTGATTTAGTCTTTTGGGCATGATTTCTTCAGCAAAAATGTGCCATTATAAGCATAGTTTCATGTCCAATTGGCCAAACACCAATTGGACCAACACAGCCAAAGATATGGCAGTCCAAGTGGGCTGGAATCACAGCCTCCCTACTGGTTACCCTAGGCAGCCTACCAATTCAGTTTGCATCACTCTAAATCTCTTCAAATTATGGTGAACTTACCTCAAATGGTCACTAATTGACCCTTATAAGGTTCTCTTACCACTTCATAAGCCAAAACCAAATTTCACTCTCCGAAACCCTAGTTTCCCATTGTGATTCACACTAGTTATCCTAGTTAATACACTAACTCATTATCCATGTATATAAATACCTTAAACATCATATTTAGTCCACTCTAAGTCCATCAAAACAATCAATCCTATTCCTTCCTTAGGGCAGCCGAAATTCATGGTATAGATACACATGAGTTTAGTCCATTTAATTTACAATTTCATACTAAGTTCAAGTCCCTAACATAGAAATAAAGAAATATTTGTAAAAGTAAGCACTAAACTCTTGTAGGCAGATTTTTCCCAACTCAAAACTTCACTTTCCTTCACTTTCTAGGCTGCCAAACACTTCCCAAGAGGTAGAGACAAGCTTTTAGTGAAGGGACTTAGGGTTTTATAGTGCAAAGTCATGGGAAAATGGAAGTAATTAAAGAAAACTTCCATGGAGGGTTATGGAGGAGAGGATCACGTTTCGAAGAAGAAGATGGCTGCTTGTTTTTGGTCTTCGTTGGTCTTTATTTATCTCTTTTATTAATTAGTCAAATGGTTACTTAATTGTGATTGGTGGACAATTTTAAATGACCTCATAATATGTCATAATTGGCATTTTATTGTATTTTCTTTTCTTTTCTCTTCTACTAACTTCAAATTAATTTTTCATCAACATTACTTCATATTTTATGTCATAATAATTATTTACTCAACTGGACAAGTCGGCCAAAAATCGTCTCTGAAGGCGAAATGACCAAAATGCCCTCCGTTTGGCTTAACGGGTCAAAATTGTCTGTACCGATTGAAAAATTTTTCTAAATATTTTCTTGGCATTCTAATGCCATAGGAACCTCAATGACCCTTCTCTGGTGTCCCAAAAATTATTTTATGAATTTTTCTCCGAGTCTAGGGCTCCTCATTGCGAGAACCGCAACTTACCTCTGATTACCCATCGCTTGGGCACCGGCTCATTTGACTTGGTTGTATTTTATTTATAAAATTTTTACTAAATTTTTCTTAGTAATATTTGAGTTAATTATGGTTCCTCACTTTAGTTTAAATATTTTTCCAGAAGTTCTAGCTGTCCGGACCGACACCGGTCACCGGAACAGTAGAATGTACGGAGTTGCTACAGTGAAGGTGTTACAATTCTTCCCCTCTAGTTTAAATTTCATCCTCGAAATTTACCTGACATAAGCAGTCGACGAACTGCTACCTCATTACTTCTCCACCTTTTCGTGTTATCATACTTCATTTTCTCCTTAGTCTCAATCCTATCTTCAAACAGTTCTGTACTCATCCTTTTCCATCTTAAATATAGTCTCCTTCTTATTTCCATTCGCTATCTCATTGTCTCTTCACTCTCTTATTCCATACCTTAACCTAAAATAAACAGGAAATACAGATCTGCAATAGTGTCACCTTGACTCTTATGAATGCAATGCATGATATGCAACCTATCTAGGTCCAGAAACACCTAAATCGTGCTCTGATACCACTAAATGTGACACCCCTTACCCGACTACAGTGTAGCCAAGCAAGTTATGCCACTCAGTGTGCCGAGCACTCTATTTTATCTTAATTCATTTTTATTCTTCCTTTTGAATATAACTTGTGAAATATAATTTATTTAAGCCATTTATCGAAATTATAATTTTTTTGAGGTTCCGAGAATTTTATAGAAAATCCGACAAAGTACCGGCTAAAAATGGAGAAAACAGTTCTTCGGAACCTGTGAAAAACACTTCCTATGATCATATTCAATCATCTCATCACTCTCAAACTTCAATATCAAAATCTCAACATTTTTCACCATTCATTTCTCAATCATTCATCTCATGTGATAATCATGTACAAGTCACAGTTATGTATTCACTATTCCTTTCACAAACACAATTTTCTTAACAATTCCTCTATTTGTCATTCATTCATTTCACATCATCATTAGACTCAAATCATAAATAAATTCTCACATGTGATTTATAATCACAATTTACAAGTACTTACATTAATACAAAATTATATTACATTTGTTTCAAATACACATGATAAAATAAGAGTTTAATTACAAAATTTACAAAAATCTCAAAATACAAAATGGGACCCAGTGTCCGACCAATGCACTGTGGATGGTGAGGTGACACGGATACTATGCAGAACTGTGAACTGCCTTACCGAATCTGTGGTCTACTGGGCCCTCTGTCCAAATCTTCAGTACCTACGCGTTGCAAAAGTGACGCGCTAAGCATAAAGCTTAGTGGTGCCAATAATACAAGAAAATATAATATGCAAATAAAAATAATAATTTCCTTGCTACTGTGTTCATAAGAAATGAATAATTACTAACTTATTGTTTAGTCGAGGGCTAATAATGATTTATGATATTAACTTCTTCATGCATTTCGTTAATTATTTTCTTCATGATCTTGAGCTTCTTTGTATTTTTGTAATCATTCCTGATACTTAATTTTTGTATTTTCTTTAATAATCAGTTCAATCACAGTTATACTTTTCCATGCCCAAGTAACCTATACTGGACGACTGGACTAGATAACAGGTCGTTGGCACTGGACACCGCGGTGCCTCGGGCCGTTATACCATGGGACGCAGAACGTCAACCACGTATGCAGTCAGTATGGCTAAGAAGCCATGATATCACATAATCGGGCATAAAAGCCATGAATACGGGCATAAAAGCCATGAATAAGGGCATAAAGCCATGAATACGGGCATAAAGCCTTTCGCAGTACTGCTAAAACAATACCCTATTGGCATGTCAAACTTTCCAAACCAATCTTGTTAGGTATACTAGGGCATTTGATACTTTAAAATTCTTCAATCTTTGAATTTCAACTTTTGGTGTCACTATTCATTTCATTGGTCAACAAGAAAGTTGACTTTTGCATAGAAAGTAGGTACATTGACTTTGGCACTTCAAACATACCACATTTTTCATTTAAAACTTGTTGGAAGTGATCACCATTACCATTTCTAGGCTTAAACCAAGGGAAACAAAATTTTCAGTTTTTGAAGCTTAACTTTACTATTCCATTAAGCACTGTTATAGTGGGAATTTGAGGAAATGGTAAACATGAAAGTTGTTCCTTATTTTGTCTAGTTGATTTTCTTTTTTTGAATCACTCCATTTGGAGTTTTGTAGCTCAAGTTATGGCCAAAATAAGTTTATTGTTCACGGGTACTGTTCCTGCTGAAATTTTGGGTTTTGACAGATTTTGGTCCAATTTTGGTCAGTAATTTGACCAAGTTAAGTTAATAATTTGGTCTAACTTTATTCATATGAAATGTTCTACCATGCCTTAGGTTTCCATCGGTTCAATAATCGCCTAAATCCGAGTTTTCTAGAGAGAGTTATAGCCATCCAAACATTACTGTTCAAATGTAAATCTGCAGAGTTGCAGGTTTGATAACTCAACTTTGTTCAATAATTTAAATGAGTTAATGGCATAATTTGGGGTAGGTTTCTTCATGAAAGTTGTTTTTCTATATCATATCTTGTTACTGTAAAGCTTTCAGGTCAATTGACCATATCTACAGTGAGTTATGGCCAAATGAACAGTTACTGTTCATTTGGTCATTTATGCAGGTGCTGTTGCAGGGTATCCGGATTGGGGCCAACTTTTGGTCCTCTTGCTTTAGTCTTTTGGGCATGGTTTCTTCAGAAAAAATGTGCCATTATAAGCCTAGTTTCATGTCCAATTGGCCAAACACCAATTGGACCAACATAGCCAAAGATATGGCAGTCCAAGTGGGCTGGAATCACAGCCTCCCTACCGGTTACCCTAGGCAGCCTACCAATTCAGTTTGCATCACTCTAAATCTCTTCAAATTATGGTGAACTTACCTCAAATGGTCACTAATTGACCCTTATAAGGTTCGCTTACCACTTCATAAGCCAAAACCAAATTTCACTCTCCAAAACCCTAGTTTCCCATTGTGATTCACACTAGTTACCCTAGTTAATACACTAACTCATTATCCATGTATATAAATACCTTAAACATCATATTTAGTCCACTCTAAGTCCATCAAAACAATCAATCCTATTCCTTCCTTAGGGCAGCCGAAATTCATGGTATAGATACACATGAGTTTAGTCCATTTAATTTACAATTTCACACTAAGTTCAAGTCCCTAACATAGAAATAAAGAAATATTTGTAAAAGTAAGCACTAACCTCATGTAGGCAGATTTTTCCCAACTCAAAACTTCACTTTCCTTCACTTTCTAAGCTGCCAAACACTTCCCAAGAGGTAGAGACAAGCTTTTAGTGAAGGGACTTAGGGTTTTATAGTGCAAATTCATGGGAAAATGGAAGTAATTAAAGAAAACTTCCATGGAGGGTTATAGAGGAGAGGATCACGTTTCGAAGAAGAAGATGGCTGCTTGTTTTTGGTCTTCCTTGGTCTTTATTTATCTCTTTTATTAATTAGTCAAATGGTTACTTAATTGTGATTGGTGGACAATTTTAAATGACCTCATAATATGTCATAATTGGCATTTTATTGTATTTTCTTTTCTTTTCTCTTCTACTAACTTCAAATTAATTTTTCATCAACTTTACTTCATATTTTATGTCATAATAATTATTTACTCAACTGGACAAGTCGACCAAAAATCGTCTCTGAAGGCGAAATGACCAAAATGCCCTCCGTTTGGCTTAACGGGTCAAAATTGTCTGTACCGATTGAAAAAATTTTCTAAATATTTTCTTGGCATTCTAATGCCATAGGAACCTCAATGACCCTTCTCTGGTGTCCCAAAAATTATTTTATGAATTTTTCTCCGAGTCTAGGGCTCCTCGTTGCGAGAACCGCAACTTACCTCTGATTACCCATCGCTTGGGCACCGGCTCATTTGACTTGGTTGTATTTTATTTCTAAAATTTTTACTAAATTTTTCTTAGTAATATTTGAGTTAATTATGGTTCCTCACTTTAGTTTAAATATTTTTCCAGAAGTTCTAGCTGTCCGGACCGACACCGGTCACCTAACAGAGAATGTCTGAGTTGCTACGATGAGAGTGTTACAATTCTTCCTCTAGTTTGAATTTCGTCCTCGAAATTTACCTGACATAAGCAGTCGACGAACTGCTACCTCATTACTTCTCCACCTTTTCGTGTTATCATACTTCACTTTCTCCTTAGTCTCAATCCTATCTTCAAACAGTTCTGTACTCATCCTTTTCCATCTTAAATATAGTCTCCTTCTTATTTCCATTCGCTATCTCATTGTCTCTTCACTCTCTTATTCCATACCTTAACCTAAAATAAACAGGAAATACAGATCTGCAATAGTGTCACCTCGACTCTTATGAATGCAATGCATGATATGCAACCTATCTAGGTCCAGAAACACCTAAACCGTGCTCTGATACCACTAAATGTGACACCCCTTACCCGACTACAGTGTAGCCGAGCAAGTTATGCGACTCAGTGTGCCGAGCACTCTATTTTATCTTAATTCATTTTTATTCTTCCTTTTGAATATAACTTGTGAAATATAATTTATTTAAGCCATTTATCGAAATTATAATTTATTTGAGGTTCCGAGAATTTTATAGAAAATCCGGCAAAGTACCGGCTAAAAATGGAGAAAACAGTTCTTCGGAACCTGTGAAAAACACTTCCTATGATCATATTCAATCATCTCATCACTCTCAAACTTCAATATCAAAATCTCAACATTTTTCACCATTCATTTCTCAATCATTCATCTCATGTGATAATCATGTACAAGTCACAGTTATGTATTCACTTTTCCTTTCACAAACACAATTTTCTTAACAATTCCTCTATTTGTCATTCATTCATTTCACATCATCATTAGACTCAAATCATAAATAAATTCTCACATGTGATTTATAATCACAATTTACAAGTACTTACATTAATACAAAATTATATTACATTTGTTTCAAATACACATGATAAAATAAGAGTTTAATTACAAAATTTACAAAAACCTCAAAATACAAAATGGGACCTAGTGTCCTACCAATGCACTGTGGATGGTGAGGTGACACGGACACTATGCAGAACTGTGAACTGCCTTACCGAATCTGTGGTCTACTGGGCCCTCTGTCCAAATCTTCAGTATTTTGCAACGCGCTAAGCATAAAGCTTAGTGGTGCCAATAATACAAGAAAATATAATATGCAAATAAAAATAATAATTTCCTTGCTACTGTGTTCATAAGAAATGAATAATTACTAACTTATTGTTTAGTCGAGGGCTAATCATGTTTTATGATATTAACTTCTTCATGCATTTCGTTAATTATTTTCTTCATGATCTTGAGCTTCTTTGTATTTTTGTAATCATTCCTGATACTTAATTTTTGTATTTTCTTTAATAATCAGTTCAATCACAGTTATACTTTTCCATGCCCAAGTAACCTATCTTCGACGATCGATGGATAACGAGTCATTGGCACTGGACACCGCGGTGCCTCGGGCCGTCATACCATGGGACGCAGAACGTCAACCACGTATGCAGTCAGTATGGCTAAGAAGCCATGATATCACATAATCGGGCATAAAAGCCATGAATACGGGCATAAAAGCCATGAATACGGGCATAAAGCCATGAATACAGGCATAAAGCCTTTCACAGTACTGCTAAAACAATACCCTATTGACATGCCAAACTATCCAAACCAATCTTGTTAGGTATACTAGGGCATTTGATACTTTAAAATTCTTCAATCTTTGAATTTCAACTTTTGGTGTCACTATTCATTTCATTGGTCAACAAGAAAGTTGACTTTTGCATAGAAAGTAGGTACATTGACTTTGGCACTTCAAACATACCACATTTTTCATTTAAAACTTGTTGGAAGTGATCACCATTACCATTTCTAGGCTTAAACCAAGGGAAACAAAATTTTCAGTTTTTGAAGCTTAACTTTACTATTCCATTAAGCATTGTTATAGTGGGAATTTGAGGAAATGGTAAACATGAAAGTTGTTCCTTATTTTGTCTAGTTGAATTTCTTTTTTTGAATCACTCCATTTGGAGTTTTGTATCTCAAGTTATGGCCAAAATAAGTTTACTGTTCACGGGTACTGTTCCTGCTGAAATTTTGGGTTTTGGCAGATTTTGGTCCAATTTTGGTCAGTAATTTGACCAAGTTAAGTTAATAATTTGGTCTAAATTTCTTCATATGAAATGTTCTACCATGCCTTAGGTTTCCATCGGTTCAAGAATCGCCTAAATCCGAGTTTTCTAGAGAGAGTTATAGCCATTCAAACATTACTGTTCAAATGTAAATCTGCAGAGTTGCAGGTTTGATAACTCAACTTTGTTCAATAATTTGAATGGGTTAATGGCATAATTTGGGGTAGGTTTCTTCATGAAAGTTATTTTTCTATATCATATCTTGTTACTGTAAAAATTTCAGGTCAATTGACCATATCTACAGTGAGTTATGGCCAAATGAACAGTTACTATTCATTTGGTCATTTCTGCAGGTGCTGTTGCAGGGTATCCGGATTGGGGCCAACTTTTGGTCCTCTTGCTTTAGTCTTTTGGGCATGGTTTCTTCAGCAAAAATGTGCCATTATAAGCCTAGTTTCATGTCCAATTCGCCAAACACCAATTGGACCAACACAGCCAAAGATATGGCAGTCCAAGTGGGCTGGAATCACAGCCTCCCTACTGGTTACCCTAGGCAGCCTACCAATTCAGTTTGCATCACTCTAAATCTCTTCAAATTATGGTGAACTTACCTCAAATGGTCACTAATTGACCCTTATAAGGTTCGCTTACCACTTCATAAGCCAAAACCAAATTTCACTCTCCAAAACCCTAGTTTCCCATTGTGATTCACACTAGTTACCCTAGTTAATACACTAACTCATTATCCATGTATATAAATACCTTAAACATCATATTTAGTCCACTCTAAGTCCATCAAAACAATCAATCCTATTCCTTCCTTAGGGCAGCCGAAATTCATGGTATAGATACACATGAGTTTAGTCCATTTAATTTACAATTTCATACTAAGTTCAAGTCCCTAACATAGAAATAAAGAAATATTTGTAAAAGTAAGCACTAACCTCTTGTAGGCAGATTTTTCCCAACTCAAAACTTCACTTTCCTTCACTTTCTAGGCTGCCAAACACTTCCCAAGAGGTAGAGACAAGCTTTTAGTGAAGGGACTTAGGGTTTTATAGTGCAAATTCATGGGAAAATGGAAGTAATTAAAGAAAACTTCCATGGAGGGTTATGGAGGAGAGGATCACTTTTTGAAGAAGAAGATGGATGCTTGTTTTTGGTCTTCCTTGGTCTTTATTTATCTCTTTTATTAATTAGTCAAATGGTTACTTAATTGTGATTGGTGGACAATTTTAAATGACCTCATAATATGTCATAATTGGCATTTTATTGTATTTTCTTTTCTTTTCTCTTCTACTAACTTCAAATTAATTTTTCATCAACTTTACTTCATATTTTATGTCATAATAATTATTTACTCAACTGGACAAGTCGGCCAAAAATCGTCTCTGAAGGCGAAATGACCAAAATGCCCTCCGTTTGGCTTAACGGGTCAAAATTGTCTGTACCGATTGAAAAATTTTTCTAAATATTTTCTTGGCATTCTAATGCCATAGGAACCTCAATGACCCTTCTCTGGTGTCCCAAAAATTATTTTATGAATTTTTCTCCGAGTCTAGGGCTCCTCGTTGCGAGAACCGCAACTTACCTCTGATTACCCATCGCTTGGGCACCGGCTCATTTGACTTGGTTGTATTTTATTTCTAAAATTTTTACTAAATTTTTCTTAGTAATATTTGAGTTAATTATGGTTCCTCACTTTAGTTTAAATATTTTTCCAGAATTTCTAGCTGTCCGGACCGACACCGATCACCGGAATAGTAGAATGTACGGAGTTGCTACAGTGAGGGTGTTACAGTGCACCACTGAGTGTTTGCTCAGTAATAGCTGTTTCATGCTGTCGCAGGTAAGAAAAAGGAAAGAGCTGCAGAGTGAACAGTATTGATCAAGATAGGACATAATTTTGGGTATGCATTTTAGGTATACCTTTGTATATTTATTTTTATGTACATGTATCTATATGTATTTATGTATAAGACTTGAGCAGTTGTATAAAAATCTTTGTAATGTGATTTTGGTCACTCTAATTAATGTAAATTTTGTAATATCAACTTTGATATCGCAATGAATGCAACCATTTAAATTTTTTTTGGAATTCTACAATTGATGAATTGTGTTCTATGATGAAATTATTGAGACTGGAATGAAATGTTTCAATATTGAATTGAGTTGAAATGTGAATTACATATTGTTATAAATTGTTTTTCATGGGTTTTAAAGAACTGTTTTCTTAATTTTAGCTGTTACTCTGCTAAAATTTTTGTAAAATTTTAGAAATACCAAATTAATTCAAATTACAATTTATAATATAAACCTCATTTAAAAGCTCTTTAATAATTATTTATCATCACTTCAACCTTTAAAATGAATTGAATTTGTTTTAAAATCCCTTGTAGTATATATAACTAGTTATCGGTAGGCGAAGTTCGGTAATTCATTAGATATATTATGGGATCATGTCATGCCTCATAGAGGGATAAGGTGTGACATTCTCATCTTCCACCATTGTTACTCACCACCAAGCTTTGAAACCCTAATTTCTTCCATAATTTCTTTAAGAAATCAAAAGAAAACACTAAATTGATGCTTGATTTGAGGAAAGGGATTGTACAAACTAGGGTTTTCATTAATTGTGACCTAATTGATGTGCTTATGCCTAAATTAAGATAATTGGGTATGTAATTATTAGAAAATATTGGTGATATGGCTAACCAATGAGTGAATGTAGTGTGGTGACTTGGAACTGGTTATGGACAACTTGAGTCCAGTGAGGTTATTAGCTCATAACTTGAGTTACAAAACTCCAAATGATATGAGACCAACGGGAAATGAAACCTAAGATAAAATGCTAAAACATTCATGTGGACTGACCAAAAAATGGCTGGAAAGTACCTCAATTAGGGCTAAATATGACAATGAAAACCTAGAACCTGGAAAACTGGCTAAATGAACAGTACTTGCTTAATTAAGCATAACTCACTCTACAAAACTCCAAATTGAGTGAATTGTAAACTTGTGTAATCCTGAGCCACTGGGGAACAATTCATATGAGGACTATGAAGTCAAAATATGATTGTAACCTATCCAAATTAGCTAGACAAAGTAAGTTTAGAATTCTACCCTAATTCTAGAACTAACCTTGAAACCTAAGAAATTGCCACCTGAACAGTTTTGGCAAAATGACCATAACTGAAGCTACATAGATACAAATTAGATGATTGAAAGCCAAAATAACCATAAGACATAGAACTATAACTTTCACATTTTGACCTAGACCAAGATATAAGGGCAAAGTGGTTAAAATGTTAATGTAAATCAAAACTTCAAAACTGAGAATTCCTGCAACTCAGCAATTTTTCCTTGTGACCTCTAGGTATTAAATAGAGCATAACTTTCTTTGTACATCTCCAATTAAGGTGATACAAAATGATTTGTAAACTTAAGACAAAGGCATAAAACTTTGTTTTAGGGATTTGGTCCAAATTCTGAGCATAAAGTGCTCGGATACAGAATGAAAGTTTAGGCAAAAATCTAGAAAACTTGAGAATCGCAGGGTAACATACCTAGGAGTAGTACCTAGTGTTTTAACCATAACTGATGGTCTAGACCTCCAAATTGAGTGATTTAAAATGATAATTAAAACTAAGACATAGAGGAACAATTTTCATGTAGATCACTTTGATAAATTATGACTGAAACTAGGTTGAAATTCAGTTTTAAAGTCAGGTGCAAATGCTGCCTTGAATCTGGAAAAGTTAGAATATGTATTTAGTTTAAGAACTTTACTAGGGATTTATTTAATTTGTTATTGGGGACATCAGAATGAGTATTGAAGCTTTTAAATTGTGTATTTTCAGTAGAGAAGAATAATTGAAGTGAAGGGGAGAATTAAATCAAAGAAAGGAATTTTAAGAAATGTTTATGCACAACTTGATTTCCTTGTGTTTTAAATTTCAAATGAATGAATAAACTTTCTATAAGTCAAATTTGAGTTTCCTTTGTAATTGTGAATTACTTATATTGTTTTGTGAATATCTGAATATTAAAATGAGTTTATTATTATGTTATAAAGGCAGATGTTGGCTGTAACACCCCTTACCCGTCTACAATGTAGCTGAGCAAGACATGTCACACTCGGTGCCGTAGCACCCTATCTTATCTTACTTTATTCTTTTAATAATTTGTTCTTATTATATTTTAATATCAATTATTTTTCTAAGGAGAAACCAATGGAGTTTCCCCTGTTTTATTACCAGTTGGCGTATTTTACTATTCACCTGCTTGAAAATTCAACAATATTTTACAAATAAAAATCTCATCCATCCTAATCATAATCATCTGATCAGTTTAAATTTTCTCTATATAATTTAATTTCACATTCATTTCCATACATTATCATTCATGCTCCATTCACATATCAAAGTTCTCATATTTCCATTAATTTACATAATTTACAAACTAATTGAATAAATTCACAATTTACATGATATACAAATTAATTACATATGAACTAATCAATTTGTTAATTTACATCACATAAATATTACTTATAAATTCTTAGTTTACATTATAACATACGAAATATTTATAATATACAAAATATATGACATGACTTATATGGGCCCCATCTACATGCATTGCTGAGGAGGTGACAACTTTTGACACTTGCAGATCAGAACTCCAAAATCCCAGTCTGGTATCCACTGGGCTTTATCTTCAATACCTACGCGAGGAAATAAATCCATCGCGCTAAGCATTTCTGCTTAGTGGTGTAATAATATAATAAAGAAAATAATATAGAAATAAAGAAAGAAATGGATTATACTTTGGATATTATGGAATTTAATCTAATTTAATATAATACTTCTAGTATCAACTATCTTTCGTTCTAATTTATTCCTCTTAAGAAGCAATTATTCCTAAATTCACAGTAGTAATATACTTATATCTCTTTTGCAAATCTTTTTATCATTTCATTCAATACTTTCTAGGTTATTGCAGATTATTTCATAATAATTAAATTTTAATATTGTTCCAATTCATTTCAATTCTTTCTACTAAATAACTAATCTAATTTATTTTAAATATTCTTACTCTTTTATTTAATTGCAAATATTTTCGGTTGCTATTATTCTTAACTATTTTTAATAAATTTCACTACCAAAGTAACTTATGACAGGCTGACTAAATTAGATAACGGGTCGTTGGCACTAGACACAGCGGTGCCTCTGGCCGTCATACTATGAGACGTGAAATGCGGAATGTCAACCACGTATGCAGTCAGTATGGCTAAAAAGCCATGATAACATATCAGTATGGCTAAAAGCCATGAGTGCGGGCATAAAGCCATGAATACTGGCATAAAGCCTTACGTAGTACTGCTAAAATAATACCCTATTGGCATGCTAATCTATCCAATCTGACACACGTGTCTAGGCAATACAAGGGTACATAATATCATTAAATGTTAATATATAGTGTTTTATGGCATCATTATTTCATGACAAATTCTAAATATAATGTATAACATTTCAATTCTATTCCTAACAGAAGTATAAATTTTTAAAATACATTTCTACATAAATTTTGCCTTCATCATAATTCATATATTTATTCATTATATCATTCGTGTTGATCATAATTTACAACAATGGTTCCTATATACCATTGTACTCAAAGTGCTTTTCTTTTCTACAATAATGAGAACTAATGTCTCATTCATACATTAACATGATCCATTTATTTATTACACTATTTATATAAATTATCATTTATATTTCAAGTAATCCATGAACATTTTATGGATTTCAAATTTAACTAAATTTTCCTTAAATCTTAGAGTCACTCAAATTCAAAAATTTAAATTCATTAATCAAATTATCTATATTAACCATCCTAATAGTTTTTCCAATTTAGTATACCATTTCCTATACCATTGGGGTTACTATTCACTTGATCATTTCCCTTCAGAGGTTGACTTTCTCATACATAATAGTTACATGGGTTTTAACGACATGAAATTACCACATTTTGGTTCACAAAAGTGTTGGCATTAGTTGTCAATCAATACTTCAATCCAATAGGAAATAAATCAAAAATTTCAATTTTGGGTGCTAGAGTTTATTGTTCTATTAGGCAATTCTACAGTAAGAATTTGGCAAACTTTTCTTCATCAAAGTTATTTCTCTATGTGTCTTCTTTAATTCCCTTTTTGAGTCACTCCATTTGGAGTTTTGTAACTCAAGTTATGGCCATTTTACCATAACTGGCCGGATTGACCTGTACCCAGAATTCTGAGCAGTCCTGGTTCTGCCAAATTTGGTAGCTCAATTTTGGCTAGCAATTTCATTTAGTTAAGTCTAGAATTTGATTTTGTGTTCTGCATTAAAGTTGTTCTAAATCGTCTAAGCTTTCTATTGATATAAAATTTAGGTCGTTTGGACATTTTTACACTGAGTAATGGCCAAATGAATAGACATTTGGTCAATTTCCAGGACCAACAAGTTGGTTACCCGGATTTGGTTAATTTTTAAGGTATTCTAAGTTTGTTTTCTGGGCAAGGTTTCTTCATCAAAGTTGTGCCATTATGTGTCTAGTTTCATTTTCAATTGTCCTTGCACTAATTGGACCTACACCTTTCAAGTTATAGCTGCCCAAACTTGCTGGACTCACATCTAACCTTGCGGGTCACCTAAGGCAGCATAACTAACCTCAATTCCATTGGCATAAATTACTTCAATTCCTCATCAAATATAGCCAAATGGTCACTAATTGACTATTAGGACTCTAATTCTACAACACATGAGCAAAACCCTAACTTCATGCCTCAAACCCTAATTTTCAAATATCCATTCATGCACATACATTAATTCAACATACTTAATGATGTTTAAGTCTCATACTCATGTTCAAGATCACCCATATACAACTTAAATTCATTCAAAACTCATCAACACTTCCATCACTAAGGCTGCTAAAAATTTTAATTGGTCCATACATAGATATGTTCTTTTAATTTCATAAATTTCTAACTAAATCCATACACCTAACTTCAGATTTAAAGAGAAAAATGGAGAAATATAGCACTAACCTTTTGATGAGCTAACTTAAGTTTGTAATTCTTCACAATTTCTTCTTCAAATTGCTGCCTCAAGCTTGCTCTAGTGGTAAGGATTAATTTTAGTGAAGATAGGAAGGGGTTTTATGGTGTGAAATTAAGCAAATCAAAGCTTGAAAAAGCAAAGCTATAGAGGATGGGAAAGAAGAATCGGCTAAGGCTAGTAAAATGAAGAAGATGGGCTAATTTTTGTGTTTTAAATTTTATTTTTATCCCTTTTTATTAGCTTGTCATATGAAGATTGGGTGGAGCTTTTTTTTAATTGCATCATGGTGATGTCATAAGTCCCATTTACTTCATTTTCTTTTCTTTTCTTCTCTACTCATTTTTAATTTAATTTTCATCACTTTTTCTTCATATTTTATTTTATATAATTTATTTACTTAATTGGACATGTTGATCAAAAACCGTCTCTGAAGGTGAAATGACCAAAATGCCCTTCGCTTGACTTAAGGAGCCAAAACTATTTATATCGATCTTAAAAATTCTCCTAACCTTTTCTTGGCATTCTAATGCTACCTAGGTGCCGTAACTCTTCTCTGGCATCCCATAAATTATTTCACAGGGTTTCCCTAGGGTTTAGGGTTACTAGCTGTGAAGAAAGCAACTTCCCATTAGGGTCACCCATCGCTAGGGCACCGGGTCATTTAACTTTGTTATATTTCATTTCTAAAATTTTTCCTTAATTTTTCTTACCATTATTTGGGTTATTTATGACTCCTCACTCTAATTTAATTATAGTTACAGACATTCTAGCTCTCCGGACAACCATTGGTCATAAGAACAGTAGAATGTACGGAACTACCTAAAGTGAGAGCGTTACATTGGCTATTGATGTTATTGTAGCAAGGGGATGGCCGGAATGAATGTGTTTTAGAAGTGATTAAGAAATTGTTGTATTGCCAACCCTATATGTTGAATTATGATGATTTGAAATACTTGGGTATTTGAATGAAAATTATTTAAATTGTTTTGAAACTATAGTTGGTAATGCAAACTTGTTCTCTTCCCTCATTAGTAATGGCTAGTGAGGTTGAGATTGATTATATTACTTCCCTCTCTATCTTGCCTGTTAAGGTTGAGATCGGATGAGTACTCATATTTGCTAGCTAGCCCTCCCTCATTAATAATGGTTAGTGAGGTTGATGTCACACGTTACCCCTCCGTAAGGCATAACATGATCCCGTAATATACCTAATGAATTACCAAACTTCATCTACTGATAATCCATTAAATACACTATAAGAGATATCACACCCCACTCCCCCGTAAGATGTAACATGATCCCGTAGTACCCCTAATGAATTACCGTACTTCGCCTATCGATAACCCATTAGATATACTGCAAGAAATTTTAAAATAATTTTCGTGCAATTTAAATCATCGATTAAAATTTGGTGTTACAAAATTTTTTCAAAATTTCGGCAAAGTACCGGCTGTATTTTGAGAAAACAGTTCTTTAATCCTGCAAAAGAAAATACTCCCAATATGTTTTCTCAAATACAACTCCAACAACTTCATTTCAACTCACAATTCAAATCTTAATAAACAATCAATTAATTTTCAAACCAATCTCATCATAAAGAAACATTTCATTGATTACAAGACTCAAAACTTATATTAAAAAACTATTCAAGTAAATGAAATGTCAAATTTATATTTACAATAATTTACATTTAATTACATACTAAAATATTTTACAAGAGTTTTTATACAACTGCTCACATAATTTACATACATATTATTACATGCATACATCAAAACCTGTGTACATGGGTAAACCTGGAGCTGATCTGAATGTCTCTTTAAAAAAGCTTACTCAATTGCTCTATGCTCTTTTCACCTGCGACAGCAAACAAAGCTATCGCGGAGTGGTGAACTCAGTGGTGCACAACTATAATTTAAAACATAGTACAATATACATTAACAAAAATTACAGCAAATAATTTAGAAATTTGGATACTCATCAAATTCCAAAACTCAAAATATTCATTGCCAATAATATAAATTATTTGTATAAAATGACTTTGATCACGAAATTCAATTTATCAAATCATAACTAACCATTTAAGGTAATTCCAACAAAATCAACTATACATAAATCATAATTAAAATCACAATTCTTTACTATTCAAAAACCATTCTTTATCTCACTAACTATGCAAGACTAATCCGAAAGGGCCATCTTCGGGGTGATTCTAACTCCCTATGGTCAGGGAGGTCGAATCATCGTGCACAGTACACATCACAATAATGAATCTTCCGCAAGGGCCATAACATAAAAAAAACTTAGATCTAACGTTTAATAAGAGGAGAATCTAAGCCTGTGCACGTACCATGGTAATCAAAACACAACTAACTCCAATGTCTTCTCAACAAATGAGAGAGATGAGTAATAACCTAGTCAAGCATCTATAGTGAGATATAAAACAATATCATAATCCTTTTAGTGAGCATAAATCGCAATACAATTCAATTCAAAATCAATTCTAATATCCAATAATTTTTATGCTCATCACAATTCAAATCATAAATTTACATTTTTCCATGCAAATTGCCCATCACAATTCAAAACATGTTATATCACAATTTTTCAAAACATAATTTATTTAATTCACAACAATGCTTAATACTTGTGGAAATACCATTTCGCAAAGCTAAATTCATACATACTATAACAATTTCAATAATCATTGAATTAAATCCAATGCTTGTTAAATATAATATATAAGAAAAATATGTCATTTAATCATATAAAATATTCATAACAAAATCAGTTAAAAACTAGTTGTGCACAAACCTGATTTGAGTCACTCCTAGGCCTTGACTCAATGTTCTTTATGCTTCTTAATATCCTTATCAACTGAAACACACAATTTAAAGTGTTTCAGTACTCAATTAATTTGTTTCTAAAAATAAAATCCAATATTTAAATTTTCTTGGTACTATTCCTTTCAATTCATTTCATTAGTCAACTTATAATGTTGACCCTTGATGCACTCTAAGTGAGTCAATTCCAATGTTACCAATATGTCATATTTTAGAGCCCTTTTAGCATTGGTACATGTTACCAAATTCATTTTCATTTACATTGTATTTTATTGCAATTTGCCGGATTTCAGTATACTAATTTGACCTAACCGGATGACCTAGTTCCCTCAGTTTTCGGGTTTTGGTCCAAACTACAAACTTGTAGGTCTATGTCTTATTGCACATGGGGCAAACTTTCAGGTCATTCTGTGTTGTGTAAACCAAGTTATGGTCAATTTAACAATCCTGGACAGAATGCATCAAAATAGTAACTTTAGGTCAATTTTAGGTCACTTTTGGTTCGGCCAGTTTTGGTACCTAAACTTGTGCAAGCTATTTGGTTTTGTTCTGGCCATTTCTGGGCTTTGGTGTCTTCATAAGAATTGTACATATATGTCTAAGCTATTCATGGTAAAAATTTCAGGTCAATTGGACCTGTTTTGAGTAAGTTATGGTCAAAACACCAACTTCTGCCCAAATAGTCAATTTTCAGGCTTTCAATTCACTAATCCGGATTTGGTCATTTTTCAAGTTACCTTATAGGCAGAATTTAGGTAAGCTTCCTTCATAAAAGTTGGCACTTTTTGTGCCTAGTTTCACCTCCAATTGGTCTCATACCAATTGGAGTCACACACTTAAGGTTCTAAGCCAAAACATACGCTGCCCTACTACACATCGTTCATCCTTAATCAATTACACATCCTATGCTTACCAAGTTCTCTCTTCCATGCCAATTCTAGTTTGTACCATAACATTAACACATTTAGCAACACATTTTTGGTCATTTTGGCAGCTTGTAACCACTCTCAACATACACCTTATAACTCAAAATTTTTCTAAGTCCAATTACGACAATTAAAGTCCCATTTACCACAATTCAACCACATGAACATACCTCATTTCCATGTCCAAATTCTAACAATTAAACACACACACATGCTGCCATCAATGACAAAATAATTCAACAATATTTCATTAACTCAAACACTTCAATCTTCTTTATGAGGCTGCCACAAATTTACACATACCCATCAATTTCCATTTTCACTTTTCAAGCTTTCAAATCAAACCTTACACATGGAATTCAACTACAATACAATTAAACATTTAAATCATCATTCAAACCACTATTTACATGCAAGAATAAGCTGTTCATATTGAAGTTCCATGGCTGCCAAAATGTACATCTCCATTAATTCATCAAACTTAAAAAATTCTTCCATAAATCAATTACCCACAACCTTGGTTACACTTTTAATGAAATAAGAATTGAAAACACTCACTTACGACTTTTGAAGTTCTTCAAAACTCCACCAAAACTTTCCTTTCTTGCTGCCTATCTACTGCCCATGGTGTGAGGATCATTTTTCATGAAGACTCTTGCAAGAAATCATGGCCTGATCATGGAGAACTTGAGCTCCATGCATGGTGCAGCCATGGAGTTTCTTTGGGAGAAAATCTTCACTTCGGTAATGGTTAAGACATGAGGTTGAAGATGAAGGTTTTAAGTGCTGCCCACTTTGTCCACTTAGTGATTTTTTTATATTCCATAATGCTCCACCAATGTCATTTAAATATTTATATAATTAAACCTTTAATTATCTTCAGTTTTACCCTTAATTCTCTCAATTATTCTACACATGGAATTTCATTTTTCATGGCATTTTCAAAATTTAATACCACTTATTTTTAATGGCCATTGAGGTCAAAAGTCAACTCTAGGTATCAAATGACCAAAATGTCCCTATTCGGGTTGTATTCCTGATTTTTTTTTAACACCGAGTTTTATCGTTTTCTCAATTTCTCATTTTTCTTTGTACTAATTAATTAATTTTTTTTATATTTCTAATGATATTTATACTTCAATAAGTCTTTAATTATGTCTTAAAAATATTTTCCAGGGTTCCTCGTGGTCCAGGGCTAGTCAACGGTCCACGCCGCAACTTCCCGATGCGGTCACCCATCGCCATGGTTCTCGGCTCGTTTAACTTGGTTACATTTCATTGCTATTATTTTTCCTTTGTTTTTCTTGTATTTTATTATTTTATGTCTCCTCACCCATATCTAAGTGTAGTTCTAGGCATCTTAGCTTTCTGGACCGACACTAGTCACCAAAACAGTAGAACGCACTACCGAACATAGGGCTGTTACAATTCTCCCCCCCTTAAAATAAATTTTGTCTCAAAATTTTACAGCATCGATTTACGAGCATTGTGTGTCTTTGTCTCCTCACGTCCTCTTCTAAGGAGAAACTTTAAGGAATACCTTATTACCCACTGCATATTCAATATCTCTTCTCTTCATATCAACATAGGACTTCTGACGGTCTGGTGCAGGCTTGAGTCGATCTCTGATCAATCTGATCTTTTCCTCTATCTACTGAACAATTTCTGGCCTAATCATCTTTCTTTAACCTACTTCATCCCAACATAGGGGAGTTCTGCACTTCCTGCCATACAAAGCTTCATATGGAGGCATCCCAATGCTTGATCGGTAGTTATTGTTATAAGCAAACTCAATTAAAGGCAATTGTGTATCCCAACTACCTTCAAACTCAATCACACAAGCCCGTAGCATATCCTCCAATATCTGAATTACCCTCTTCGACTAGCCATCTGTCTGTGGGTGGAATGCCATGCTGAAGTTCAATCTAGTAAGCAAACTCAATCAAAGGCAATTGTGTATCCCAACTACCTTCAAACTCAATCACATAAGCCCGTAGCATATCCTCCAATATCTGAATTACCCTCTTCGACTAGCCATCTGTCTGTGGGTGGAATGCCGTGCTGAAGTTCAATCTAGTTCCTAGGGCTCTCTGAAGACTACCCCAGAATCTAAAAGTGAACCTAGGATCTCTGTCTGATACAATCGATACTGGCACTCCATGCAGTTTTACAATCTCATTTATGTACAATCTGGCCAATCTCTCCAACTATAGTCCATCCGGACTGGGAAAAAGTGAGCAGACTTGGTTAGTCTATTAACTATGACCCATACTGCATCATGACTATTCTGTGTCCTCAGAATCCTCATCACAAAATACTTAGTTATCCATTCCCTTACAATGTTTCATAGGGTGCCGTTTGTATGCTAGCTTAACACTTATTATTGTATACAAATTTTGTTAGTGGGAGGTATCTATCTCATCTCCCCTTAGATTCAAGGACACAAGTTCTCAGTATATTCTCGAGGGCTTATTACATTTTACAGGTTATTATTATCATTTCATTTCATTATCTAAAAAAACTCAATGAGTTTCAGAATTTACCTGAATTACTTATTTTGACTGTCCATTCGTCTGAGGATGATAAGTCGTACTGATATCTCTAAACTTATAGCAATTACTGTGGTACAGGTAGTTCACATTATTGTAACTGAGTTACTGACTCTAGCTACTTTATAAGTGTAGTCTTTCGATAGGCTAGTTCTGAAGTTTTAAATTTCTAACTAAAATTTTCACATTTGTTTACTGTAATAGTACTCTATTCGAGCGTAACTGTATCAATTTATAGATCACTTACAAATATTCTTATTTTATTATACCACAATGAAGCACGTAGCTCTACACAATAATCCCGTGTCGGTACTGTAATCTGCAGCTTACAATACAAGCATCGAGAACATTACATAGTCACTATGTTATAACCTCATGGACTAGGTTTTCCAACATCTTATCTGTACACTTATTTCCTTCTCTATCTTTTAAAGTCATATAAGTGGTCTCTTCATGTAATTATTTAAATTTAAAACTCATTACTTATATTTATACTAAAGTAACCTATCAAAGCACTTGTAGACATTACGTATCGCAGTCCCCGCAAGCCTCTTCTCTGTCTTTGGTGGCAATTAAGGGTACCTATCAAAGCACCTGCAAGCGTTACTTATCGCTGTCTCTGCAAGCCCTTGCATGGTACCTATCAGAGCACTTTGCAGGCGTTACGTATCGCCATCCCTGCAAGCCCCCTGATACCGATATTCATTACCTTTTAAAATCATATCAACCATATGTTGTCAATCCATGACTTTCCATGTAGGCAGTACTGCTATCTGTAATCCCTAATTGGTATACCAATCGATCCATACAATATACATAAGCCTAGGTTTACTTTGAGCAATTAAGCATTATCAATTGTCTAATAAAATCTTCATGTCCATGTATTGTGGAAAAGGTGGGTCCCACATCACTTTTTCATGTGATTTAGCATGTAGTGATAATGAAATTTCCATGTCAATGTACAGTGGAAAAGTGGGTCCCACATACCTGTTTCAAGTAATTTAGTTTATAGTGACTTAATAGGGATAAGCCAATAATATTTTTCAAAACCTTTCTTTAGGTTCAATTTCGAGATTTTAACTTTGCATATCACTTTGGATAGTTTCTGGCCACTGTTTGGCCCCATTTCCTAAAAGGAAATTATTCTTTTATGTCTTGCTTTTATTTCCCATATGACTATTTGTGCTCTGAGCCATAGGTTTCTCCCTCTTTTCTATTTCACACTGCCCTTATGGGGGTTGGGTTTGTACTTGGGCTTGGGCTGACAGATTATCAACCATTTGTTGAAAGAAATTGGCCATTTGCTGGGCCATTTGTGCAGTAATTTGTACCGATAAAACTGGTATAGTTGAACCTTCGACACTTTGTGGGGCTAGGGCCTCAACTTGTACTTCTGCCATCACAGATTGTTCTATTGTCTCATTATTCTCTTCCATATCTTTTCACAGGATTTTCTATTTCCTATATAACCAACATAAGGAGATTTCTCTCCATTAGTTCATATTTATGATGTAAATATACTATATATATCAAACATTTGAGCAGTTGTAGTTACCGATAAAAAGATTTCAAATTCACAGTTCGAAATTTACTTTAAAACCATTGCTCTGATACCATAAAATATGTCACACCCTACTCCCCCGTAAGATGTAACATGATCCCGTAGTACACCTAATGAATTACTGTACTTCGCCACCGATAACCCATTAGATATACTACAAGGGATTTTAAAACAATTTTCGTGCAATTTAAATCATCGATTAAAATCTGGTATTATAAAATTTTTTTAAAATTTCGGCAAAGTGCCGGTTGTATTTTTAGAAAACAGTTCTTCAATCCTGCAAAAGAAAATACTCCTAATATGTTTTCTCAAATACAACTCTAATAACTTCATTTCAACTCACAATTCAAATTTCAATAAACAATCAATTCATTTTCAAACCAATCTCATCATAAAAAAACATTTCATTAATTACAAGACTCAAAATTTATATTATAAAACTATTCAAGTAAATGAAATCTCAAATTTACATTTACAATAATTTACATTTATTTACATACCAAAATATTTTACAAGAGTTTTTATATAACTGCTCAAATAATTTACATACATATTATTACATGCATACATCAAAACCTGTGTACATGGGTAAACCTGGAGCTGATCTGAATGTCTCTTCAAAGAAGCTTACTCAATTGCTCAATGCTCTTTTCACCTGCGACAGCGTACAAAGCTATCGCAGAGTGGTGAACTCAGTGGTGCACAACTATAATTTAAAACATAGTACAATATACCTTAACAAAAATTACAGCAAATAATTTGGATACTCATCAAATTCCAAAACTCAAAATATTCATTGCCAATAATATAAATCATTTGTATAAAATGACTTTGATCATGAAATTCAATTTATCAAATCATAACTAACCATTTAAGGTAATTCCAACAAAATCAATTATACATAAATCATAATTGAAATCACAATTCTTTACTATTCAAAAACCATTCTTTATCTCAAAAACCATTCTTTATCTCACTAACTATGCAAGACTAATCCGAAAGGGCCATCTTCAGGGTGATTCTAACTCCTTATGGTCGGAGAGGTCAAATCATCATGCATAGTACACATCATAATAATGAATCTTCCGCAAGGGCCATAACATAAAAAAAAAACTTAGATCTAACCTCTAATAAAAGGAGAATCTAAGCCTGTGCATGTACCATGTTAATTAAAACACAACTAACTCCATTGTCTTCTCAACAAATGAGAGAGACGGGTAATAACCTAGTCAAACATCTATAGTGAGATATAAAACAATATCACAATCCTTTTAGTGAGCATAAATCATAATACAATTCGATTCAAAGTCAATTCTAATATCCAATAATTTTTATGCTCATCACAATTCAAATCATAAATTTGCATTTTTCCATGCAAATTGCCCATCACAATTCAAAACATGTTATATCACAATTTTTCAAAACATAATTTATTCAATTCACAACAATGCTTAATACTTGTGGAAATACCATTTCGCAAAGCTAAATTCATATATACTATAATAATTTCAATAATCATTGAATTAAATCCAATGCTTGTTAAACATAATACATAAGAAAAATATGTCATTTAATCATATAAAATATTCAGAACAAAATCAGTTAAAAACTAGTCGTGCACAAATCTGATTTGAGTCGCTCCTATGCCTTGACTAAATGTTATTTATGCTTCTCAATATCCTTATCAACTGAAATACACAATTTAAAGTGTTTCTGTGTTTCAGTTCTCAATGAATTTGTTTCTAACAATAAAATCCAATATTTAAATTTTCTTGGTACTATTCCCTTCAATTCATTTTATTAGTCAACTTATAATGTTGACCCTTGATGCACTCTAAGTGTGTCAATTCCAATGTTACCAATATGTCACATTTTAGAGCCCTTTTAGTGCTAGTACATGTTACCAAATTCATTTTCATTTATATTGCATTTTATTGCAATTTACCGGATTTCGGTATAATAATTTGACCTAACCGGATGACCTAGTTCCCTCGGTTTTTGGGTTTCAATCCAAACTACAAACTTGTATGTCTATTTCTTATTCCACGTGGGGCAAAATTTCAGGTCATTCTGAGTTGTTCAGGCAAAGTTATAGTCAATTTACCAATACTGGACAGAATGCATCAAAATGGTAACTTTAGGTTATTTTTAGGTCACTTTTGGTTCGGCCAGTTTTGGTACCTGAAATTGTACAAGCTATTTGGCTTGGTTCTGGCCATTTCTGGGATTTGGTGTCTTCATAAGAATTGTAGATATATTTCTAAACTATTCATGGTAAAAATTTCAAGTCAATTAGACTTGTTTTGAGTAAGTTATGGTCAAAACACGAACCACTTCCCAAATAGTCAATTTTCAGGCTTTCAATTCACTAATCCGAATTTGGTCATTTTTCAAGTTACCTTATAAGTAGAATTTAGGTAAGCTTCCTTCATGAAAGTTGGCACTTTTTGTGCCTAGTTTCACCTTCAATTGGTCTCATACCAATTGGAGTCACACACTTAAGGTTCTAAGCCAAAACATACACTGCCCTACTACACATTGTTCATCCTTCATCAATTACACATCCTATGCTTACCAAGTTCACTCTTCCTTGCCAATTTTGGTTTGTACCATAACATTAACACATTTAGCAACACATTTTTGGTCATTTTGGTAACTTGTAACCACTCTCAACATACACCTTATAACTCAAAATTTTTCCAAGTCCAATTACAACAATTAAAGTCCCATTTACCACAATTCAACCATAAGAACATACCTCATTTCCATGTCCAAATTCTAACAATTAAACACACACACATGCTGCCATCAATGACAACATAATTCAACACTATTTCATGAACTCAAACACTTCAATCTTCTTCATGAGGTTGCCACAAATTTACACATACCCATCAATTTCCATTTTCACTTTTCAAGCTTCCAAATCAAACCTTACACATGGAATTCAACTACAATACAATCAAACATTTAAATCATCATTCAAACCACTATTTACATGCAAGAATAAGCTGTTCATATTGAAGTTCCATGGCTGCCAAAATTTACATCTCTATTAATTCATCAAACTTCAAAAATTCTTCCATAAATCAATTATCCACAACCTTGGTTACACTTTTAATGAAATAAGAATTGAAAACACTCACATACCAATTTTGAAGTTCCTCAAAACTCCACCAAAACTTTCCTTTCTTACTGCCTATCTATTGCCCATGGTGTGAGGATCATTTTTCGTGAAGACTCTTGCAAGAAATCATGGCTTGATCATGGAGAACTTGAGCTCCATGCATGGTGCGGCCATGGAGTTTCTTTGGGAGAAAATCTTCACTTCGACAATGGTCAAGACATGAGGTTGAAGATGAAGGTTTTATGTGCTGCCCACTTTGTCCACTTAGTGATTTTTTTTATATTCCATAATGCTCCACTAATGTCATTTAAATATTTATATAATTAAACCTTTAATTATTGTAAGTTTTACCCTTAATTCTCTCAATTATTCTACACATGAAATTTCATTTTTCATGGCATTTTCAAAATTTAATACCACTTATTTTTAATGGACATTGAGGTCAAAAGTCAACTCTAGGTGTCAAATGACCAAAATGCCCCTATTCGGGTTGTATTCTTGATTTTTTTCGGTAACACTAAGTTTTGTCGTTTTCTCGATTTCTCATTTTTCTTTGTTCTAATTAATGAATTTTTCTTTGATATTTCTAATGATATTTATACTTCAATAAGTCTTTAATTATGTCTTAAAAATATTTTCCAGGATTCCTCGCGGTCCAGGGCTAGTCAACGGTCCACGCCGCAACTTCCCAATGCGGTCACCCATCGCTATGGTTCTCAGCTCGTTTAGCTTGGTTACATTTCATTGCTATTATTTTTCCTTTGTTTTTCTTGTATTTTATTATTTTATGTCTCCTCACCCATATCTAAGTGTAGTTCTAAGCATCCTACCTGTCCGGACCGATACTGGTCGCCAGAACAGTAGAACACACTACTGAATATAGGGGTGTTACAATAGATTTTAAACATTTTGTTATTTCTTTTTACAGTGGTGAGCACTTTTGACAGGTGTAAAATTTCTTTTTTTTTTAAACTAAAGTGAAACCAAATAACAAATCTAAAGTATAATAATTTCTGTAAAAATTTCGGCAGAGTGCCGTCTGTATTTAGAGCAAAACAGTTCTTCAAAAACCTGTGAAAAGCACTTCCAATATATTTGTTCAATCCCAAACTCCAATACGGCTTAAATCAAATCAGTGTCCTCAACATAGTTCAAACTCAATTCAACATCATTTTCAGCAATTCCAAAGATAAAGTGCAAAATAAATGAGTATTTCAAAAGCCGAAATAAGAGAATTGTAAGACAATATTTTGATAGGCCAAAATAATTTGTAGCTTTATTTTATAACTGCTCAAGACCAAGTACAATATATATATATATATATATATATATATATATATATATAGTTTACATACATTACAATAACATTTACAAGGAAATGGTATACTCAATATACCCTGCAAAATCCCAATGCGAAGTCACAAGCAACCTACTCTGCTGCTTTATTTGTCTATCTACCTGCGACAATAATGAAAAAGCTATCTCTGAGTAAAATTTACTCAGTGGTGCACATTAACAATTTAAAATACGGTAGATAAAACTTTTATTGACAATTTACAATTCAAATAATTCACAATTTCATGTCACAATTTTCAAAGCTCATATAACACAAATTCAATCAAATAATTTAATAACATACTGTTGCCAATCAATAACACAACTTAGATCATGACACAAATTTTTTCGAACATACCGTGTTGTACACCACAACAGGACATACTCACCCCACTAATCAAAATCAATGAGGGAGGTAGCTAGCTAGATAATGAATATCCATACTCACCTCAGACTGACAAGTCAAAGAGGGAGGAATATAGTCATACTCACCCCATAAATGGAGGAGGAACATAGTAATATTGTCATGCCAAGTGTGAATCAAAATAATTCCAAATCACAATATTTAAATATTTCATACAAACCACAAATCATATTTTATCTCAAAATTTCTATTTGCAAAGTAGGCAACACAATAATTTTCAAATAAAATTCCCAAAGCCAAAAAAATAAAAAATTATTCATAACCCATTTCTCCAAATAAATTTTCTAGTAAAAGCAGTGAATATAAAAAGTATTATGCACAGTCCTGATTTGAGTAGCCCCTAGGCCTTGACTCAATGTTCCTTATGCTTTTCAATATCCTTTTCAACTGAAGCACACAATTTAAAGTGTTTCAATACTCAGTTAAATTGTTTCTAACAATAAAATCCAATATATAAATTTTCTTGGTGTTATTCCCTTCAATTCATTTCATTAGTCAACCTATAATATAGACTTTTAATGCACACTAGGTGAATTAATTTTAATGTTACCAATACGTCACATTTTATAGTTCTCAAGTGTCAGTATATGTTACTAATTTCATTTCCAAGTGGATTGCATTTTATTGCAATTTATTGGATTTTGGTATGCTGTTTTGACCTAGCCGGATGGCCTAGTTCCCTCAGTTTTTGAGTTCTGATCAGGATTACAAACTTGTAGGTCTATGTCTTATTGAACTTTTGCCACAAATTTTAGGTCATTTGGAGTTCACTAGACCGAGTTATGGTCATTTTACCAATGCTGGATAGGTTGCACTAAAATGGCAAACTTAGGTCATTTTTAGGTCATTTCTGATTCTGGTAGTTTTTATACCCAAAATTTTGCAAGCATTTTGACTTGCTTATGGTCATTTTTGGGTTTTGTGATCTCTATAAAAGATATAGCCCTATGTCTAAGCTTTCCAACCATATAAATTTCAGGTCATTTGGACCTGTTTTGAGTGAGTTATGGCCAAAATATTGACTGCTATTCAAATGGTCAATTTTTAGGTTTGCAATGTCACCAATCCGGATTCGGTCAATTTTCATGTCACTTTCTAAATAGAATTTAGGTAGGCTTTCAACATGAAAGTTGGCACATTTTGTGCCTAGTTTCACCTCCAATTGGCCTCATAGCAATTGGAGCCACACAAGTCCATTTATAGCCTAAAACACCTACTGTCCTTTTACATGTCTCTCAAACATCAATCCACATACACATTAATCTTGTTATAAGTCCACTTCTCTACCAAATTCTAAATTGGTACTAAACCATAACCACTCAACACATCACATTTAGGTCAACTTAGGCAGAATATAGCAATTCACAATACATCAATTACAAATCAGAATTTTAAAGTTTAATTTCAATAATACCTACACATGAATACCTCTCATTAACACATCTAATTTCCCATCAATAATTACATATACATTCTGCCATCCTTGGTACCATAATTCACTAAATTATTTCATGAATTTAAACATTCTACCATACATCACAAAGCTGCCCAATTTACACATATACTTCAATCTCCCATATTGACTTCCTAACCTCACTTTTAATGTACAATTCACACATACACATGGTAATCAAGCTCTTATACATTTAAGCACTTTAATTAACCTCATTACCCATCAAATACAAGTGAAAATACATCAAGTTTCTTCAACAATCATGGCTGCCAAAATGGAACATCCCCATAACTCATCAAATCCTTCAATTTCTTTAACAAATCAATTCATCTCAACACTAACACAAACTTTAGTTAAACAAGGGAAGAAAATGGGCACTTACCTCAACTTGTGCTTCACAAATCCATGGAATTTCCTCTCTTTTTTGCTGACTTTATGCTGCCCATGATGTGTACTCCAACTTTAATGAAGAAGACTTGATCATTCCATGGCTTGATCATAGGTGAATGGAAGCTTTTGCTTGGGATGAAAATAGAGGTTTTGGGAACAATTGGATTCGGCAATGTGAAGGTATGAGGAAGATAAAGTTAAATTTGCCCACTTTTGTCTTATATAGGTCCACTAAATCACACTTAGTGGAGCACTAATGTTGATTAAAAGATGAATTAATCCAAAGTCCCTTAAATTGCAATTATACCCTCAATCTTTCACTATTTATATTATATTTCAAATTTCTTGTTTTTTATTAAATTTTCAAAATATAATAACACTTATTTTTCATGGACATTTAGGTCAAAAGTCAACTCTAGGTGTCAATTGACCAAAATGCCCCTATTCAGTTTGTATTCCCGATTTTTCGATAACACAGATTTTTGTCGGTTTCTCTATTTTTCATTTTTCTTTATACTAATTAATTAATTTTTTTATGATATTTCTAATGTCATTTATACCTCAATAGATGTTTATTTAAGTCCCAAAAATATTTCTCAGGATTCCTCGTTGTCCAGGGCTAGTCAACGGTCCTCGCCGCAACGTCCAAATGCGGTCACCTATCACTGCGGGTTTGGCTCGTTTAACTTAGTCACATTTTATTGTTATTATTTTTTCTTTGTTTTTCTTGTATTTTCCTCTATTGTATTTCATTATTTCATGTCTCCTCACTAACATTTAAGTGTAGTTCCAGGCATTCTAGTTATCCGGACAGACACTGGTCACCGAAACAGCATAACGCACTACCGAATATAGGGGTGTTACAGTTGAGATAGCTTTGTCATGGTGTACAACATGGCATTGATCGTAAAATTTTGTGTTATGACTTAAACTGTGTGATATTGGCAACACTAATGATTTTTGAATATTTGTAATAAATGATTTGTTGATACTTAGAGAATGTTATTAAGGTTTTATGATTCATGAAAAGTTTAATATTTCAAATATTTTGTTATAAATCGATAAATTATGTTTTTATTGGCATTTTAAATTAATAGATGTGACCACTGGGTTATATACTAAGCAATAGTTGTTTTCATTCTGTCGCAGGTAAAGGAAAAGAGAAGGCAGCTGTACTAGAAGTTAGAATTGGTCTGATCAGCAGGTATATTCTAGGTATACCATTGTGAATTGTAATTTTGATGTAATTATGGCTATATGTATGTAAGACTCGTTTGAATAGTTGTATAAAAATGTTATATTATTATTTTGTGACATTGAATGAATGTAATTTTGAAACGAATTGTTCCTTTGATTGTGAATGAGAAAAGCAACTTGATAAATGTTGATTTGATGAGTATTTGTAAAATATATATTGCTATAGGTTATTGTCAACAGGTTTTAAATTTTTGGTTTATTGAATTTACAGCTGTTACCACGCCAATTTTTTGCTAAAATTACTTAAAGTTTTAAAATTTTTTATTTTCCTTTAGTTAATTTTCATGGTATTTTTCTCAACCATTAAATCACTAATTAAACCTTTTATTTCAAAATTTTAATTGAAAAATGAACTTGTATTCATTTAAAATCCCTTGTAGTATATTTAATGGATTATAGATAGACGGAGTTCGGTAATTCATTAGGCATTTTACGGGATCATATCATATCTTATGGAAGGGTAAGGTGTGACAGTAATAGTGAGACCTTAGTGCATTGTAACACCCCTCACCCGTCTACAGTGTAGCCGAGCAAGGCGTGTCACACAGAGTGCCGGAGCACCTAATTTAATCTGATTTCATTATAGTTCTTGATTTACTTGTTCAAAAACTTTATCTAAGGTTTAGGCTATTTTTACTTTTTATCAAAATCTGACTAATTTGGAAATTTTAAAAATTTTAACGACAATCCAGCAGAGTGTCTGCTGTAATTTGGACTAATAGTTCTTTTGAACCTGCCAAAAACAATTTCAATATATACTCAATCTCAATCAGAATCATCATGCTTAGATACTGAACTCATATATCAAAATTCTTACATTTCATTATCTTACATAATTTGCCAACTAATTACATAAGTTTGTCAAGTACATGATATACAAATAATTTACAATATACTTAGAATGAATAAAATACATAACATGTGTAAATATGAGCCCTATCTACATGCATTGCTGAGGAGGTGATAACCTTGTACTTTTCTAACACTTCTGCAGATCTGGAATCCAAAATCTCAGTCGAAGTACCTACGCGAGGAAACAATTCCATCGCGCTAAGCATTTTTGCTTAGTGGTGCAATAATATAATAAGAAATAATATATACAAATAAAGAAAGAAATAAATCATAATTCAAATATCCAGGATCAATTATTCTAACTGTATTGTATTTTTTGTTATGTTTCTATTGCTAATCTCTTTTACTCATTTCATTCAATGCTTAATTTAATTGTACTAAAATTTTCGTATGCTTAACTTAGCTCCCTGAATTGAATAATGTTTTAATTGACTGCCTATGTAGCCTATACACTAACCAGACTAGATAAACAAATATACTAGCACTTGGTACCTAGTACCTCTGGCCGTCACACCATCAGTCACAAAGTATCTCCCAGTGTGTAAATAGTGTGGCTAAAAAGCCATATAATCAATCAGGCATTAAGCTGAGTATAATAACACAATCTGTATAGCCATAGGCTATTAAAATCATAGTATGGCATAATAAGCCAGAAAACATAGTACGGCGTGAAGCCATTTATAGAACACCTGTCAGAATCCTATTGGCATGCCAACCTATCCAAACTAGTCAACTAGACAAACTAGGACATATTACAAGATTAAATATTTATTTCTTTATTTTTTTGGGTTTACTGGTCATTATACAATTCACTGGTCAATGAAAATGTTGACCTTTTTATACATCATGGATAAGTTGATTCTAGTATCAACATGTCACAATTCGCATTTCAATATGCTGCCAGTATAGTGCAATTTACAATTCTCACAAGTTGGCATTTATTGCCAAATTACTTCAAGGCTTCATTGTATATTAATGTCAAATTTTCAGTTTTAGTGGCTAGATTAGTCTAGCTTAATGTCCTATTTTTCTTGGTTTTTAGCTTCTGGTCAAAGAAGCAAAATTGTAGCTGTATGTCTTATTGAACTTTTGGTATAAATTTCAAGTCATTCTGGGTTGTATAGACCAAGATATGGTCAATTTACTAAAGCTGGACAGATTGCATCTTTAGTGCAAAATTTGGTCAATTTTAGGTTAAATTCAGTTCTGGCAGTTTTGGTACCCTAACTTGGGCAAGCAATTTGACTTTGTTCTGGTCATTTTTGGGCTTTGGTGTCTTCATAAGAATTATAGCTCTATGTCTAAGATTTCTATGGAATAAATTTTAGGTCATTTGGACCTGTTTTGAGTGAGTTATGGTCATTTTAGTGACTACTATCCATATGGTCAAATTCTGGGTTGTAATGGTTCTGGACAGTTTTGATACCTCAATTTGTGCAAGAAATTTGGCTAAGTAAATGACATTTCTGGGTTCTGTGATCTTCACTGAAGTTGTAGCTCTATGTCTAAGCTTTCCAACGGTATAAATCACAGGTCATTTGGACTTTTTTTGAGTGAGTTATGGCCAAAATACTGGCTACTGTTCATATGGTCAAATTCTGGATTTGCCAAGTTACCTATTTCGGATTAGGTCACTTTTTGAGTCACTTTCTCGATAGATTTTTAATAAGGCTTCTACATGAAAGTTGGTCCAATTCAGGTCTATTTTTGCCTTCAATTAGCCTCATACCAATTAGGGTCACACAAGGTCAGTTATGGCCTAATTTGTACACTACCTTCATCAATCACACAACCTACACACAAATTACACTTCCAATGTTTAATCCTCCTTCTCCCAAACTACAATACAGTATTCATAGCACTTCTAATCTCATTCATCAAGTCTCAAGTTGGTCAATTTGGGCAGAATACACAAGTGTTCAATACACATATTACTACCCTTGTAACATCCTCCCTGTACGTGTTCTGTACGTTCTGTTGCTCTAGTGACCTAATGTGACATCCAGGTAAGTTAGAATGTCTGAAACTATACTTTGATGATAGTGAATAGACATATAATGATGAAATAAATAAAAATAAAATACAAGAAAAATTAAAGAAAAATAAAAGAGAGCAAATGAAACTAAGTTAAACGAGCCAGCACCGCAGCGATGGGTGACCGCACCGTGAAGGCCGTTGTCGACCCCAGGACCGTGGGGAACCCTCGGAATTAAATTTCGGGACGTAAGTAAAGGTTTATTGAAATATAATTAACACTAGAAATATCAAAAAAAAAAATAAATTAGTACAAAGAAAAATGAAAAATTGAGAAACAGACAATAATCGGTATCACCGAAAAATCGGGAATACAACTCAAAGAGGGGCATTTTGGTCATTTGACACCTAGGGTTTCCTTTTGACCTCAATGCCTATTAAAAATAAATGATATTACACTTTAGAAATGTCATGAAAAATTAAATTGTGATACAATATGTAAATAGTGAAAGAATTGAGACAAATGAGCAAATTAAGGAAATTAAGATTAATGAATTATTAATTCAAGTTAGTGCTCCACTAACTCAAGCAGTCATTTGTGGGCAGAATTATTCATCTTCAACCTCAAGAATACAACCAGCTGAATGGAAAACACCATTAAAGCTCCCATGGTCGAATTTGTCCAAGCTCCATGCACTCCCATTCCAAGCCTCCTTTCCACTTGGATCCTTCATTAAAGCTTGCCTACTCACCTTGGGGAAGATATTAGGAACAAGAAAAAGAAGATTTGGTGAAGTTTTAACAAGCTCCAAAAGTGTTAAGTGTCCAAATTCTCTCCCTTGCTTTAGTAAACCTTGTGTTTAGGTTGAGGTGAGTAATTTGGTGAAGAGAAAGGAAGGAAATATTGAGATATGAACTTGTCCATTTTCGGCAGCCATGAAGGTTTGTGGTGTTTGAGTTTTTCATACCTCTAATGGATGGGAATTAAGGTTGATTAACTCAATTAGAAGTTGTAGTAGGTTAATGTCCAAGTATGTGCATGTTAGTACTTAAATTAAGGGTTTGAAAATGGGACTTTGATACCTTGGTAAACTGCCATGTTTGGCAGCCTATAATGTTATGAAATTGTATGTGATTTTATGTAATATATTGATGAGATGTCATGGTGTTAAATTGTGGGCAGCATGTGTAGTTGCCATGGAAGTGTATGTGTAATATTGATATTGAGGTATGTTGAATTTTGGTGGAAGTAAATGTTGAACTTGGATAGTGTATTGTGTGCATTGAACACTTGAGTGTTCTATTCAAAATACCTTGTTGGAATTGTGTACCATATACATAGAAGTGCCATGATTGAATATTGAAGTATTGGGAGGAGAAGGATTATCAAAATTGGAAGTGTAATGTTCAAATGCAGGTTGTGTGTGTTGGCAGCACCTAAATTAGGTCATAAGTGCAAAACTGTGAACCCAATTGGTATGAGGCCAATGGGGGGTGGAACTAGACACCAAATAGGTCAACTTTCATGTAGAAATGTTGCCAAAATTCTACCTAGAAACTGACCTTAAAGATGACCAAATCCGGAATGGCAACCTTGCAAACCCAGATTTTTGACCATATGAACAGTATTCATTAGGATGACCATAACTCACTCAAAACAGGTCCGATTGATTTGAAATTTTTACCATGGAAATATTAGACATAGATCTACAATTCTTATGAAGACACCAAAGCCTAGAAATTGCCAGAACCAAGTCAAATAGCTTGAACAAATTCGGGTACCAAAACTGCCAGAACTAAAAGTGACCTAAAATTGACCAAATTTTGCACTAAAGGTGCAATCTGTCCAACTTTAGTAAATTGACCATATCTTGTTCTATATATCTCAGAATGACCTGAAATTTTGCCAAGAGTTCAATAAGACATAGAGATACAATTTTGCTTCTCCAGAAGCTAAAAACTAAGAGAAATAGGACAATAAGCTAGACCAATCTAGCACACTTAAACTGAAAATTTGGTAATTACATAAAATGATACTTGAAGTAATTTGGCAATGAATGCCAACTTGTAAAAAAAATGGTAAATTGCACTATATTGGTAGCATATTGAATTACAATTTGAGACATGTTGATACTAGAATCAACTTATCCATATTACCTAGAAAGGTCAACATTTACATTGACTTGTGAATTACATGATAACTAGTAAACTCAAAAAAATGAAGAATTAAACAATTAAATTGTAATGTGCCCTAGTTTGCCTAGTTGACTAGTTTGGATAGTTTGGCATGCCAATAGGATTCTGACAGCTGTTCTGTAAATGGTTTTATGCCATACTGTGTTTTTACGGCATATTATGCCACACTGTGACTTTAATAGCCTACGGCTATACGTATTGTGTTATTATACTTGGCTTATCACCAGATTGATCATATGGCTTTTTAGCCACACTGTTTGCACACCGGGAGACACTTTATGACCAATGGTATGACGACCCGAGATACTAAGTACCTAGTGCCAGTATATCCGTTTATCCAGTCTAGTCAGTGTATAGGCTACACGGGTAGTTAATTTAAGCACTATTAAATTCAAATAGCTAAATCTAATCTTCTGACATACAGCACCACCAAAATTAGCAAAAATGAAAGGTTAGCAAATAAAAGTAGAATCAACAACTGTAAAGAATATTGATGTTATAAATTCATAAACAATTCATTTACTTTTATTTTAGTGTATATTTCTATATATTTGGCACCACTAAGCAAAATTGCTTAGCGTGTTGCTTTTGTAACGCGTAGGTGTTGGAGACACAGTTGGGGAGCCCAGCAGACCTACGACCGAGTGAGATATCAAATCTGCACAGGAGCCTAGAGTTATCTGTACTACACTGCATACATGGTAGGACTTAGGATCTTGTGTAATGACTATTAGTTGTATTTGGACATTTTGTTATGTAATTTTATATATTTTAAAACTTTAGGGTTTGTAATAATTTGTATATATTAAACTCTTAGGGAGAGTGCTTGGATGAATGTAAATTATGATGGATTGTATTTTGAAACTATGAAATAGTTGAGATTTTGAGAATATTATCATATTGAACTATTTTTAACAGGTTTAGAAGGAAAATTTGTCTGAAATACAGACGGCAACTTGCAGGATTTTTATTACTATTTTGAAACATTGATTTTATTAAAATATGAAAATAGAACCAGTATGTTATGAATATCACATAAAGACTTCTAAAATCAAATTGAGTTCAGGAAATGAGATAATCACAAACTAAGTGCTCTGGCACTCCGTGTAGCACGCCTTGCTTGGCTACACTGTACACGGTTGAGGGGTGTTACAACCCTAATTCTCAAAATTAAATTCAACACAATATATACATGTATTCACTTAATTTTTACTACATACAATTCCATCACTACTTCACATATACTTCCCTTAAAACATAATTACCATAATTCATCAATTTAATTCATGAAATCAAGCATCAATCTATGGACTTCAAGGCTGCCAAAAATGGTAGTTTGCTAAGGTCTCCAAATTTCTTTCCAAAACCCCTAAATTCAATACTTACTTACACATACATGAGAATTAATTGGCTAGCACTTCAATTTAACTCCATCAACACTAACTCCCATCAATTTAATGTAAGAAAAATTCAAAGAACATGAGCTCCCATGGCTGCCAAAAATTGTACACATCAATAACTCATCAAAACCTTTAAATTTCTTCACCATTCAACTCATCTCCACCTTAATACAAACTTTAATGAAGCAAGGAATGAAAAACTAGCACTAACCTTTTTTGAGCTTGACCAAAACTTCATCAAATCCTCTTCTTTTTGCTTCCAATATACTACTCGTAATGTATAGACTAAGTTTAATGAAGAAACTTATGAAAATCAAGGCTTGAAGATGGGTAGATGAAGGCTTGTATATGGGGCGGCCATGGATGAAGCTTGGAGGATTTTCAATTCAGCAAAGAAAAAGAATGAAGAAGAAGATGAATCTTTTAGTGGAAAAATCTGTCCTAGTGGTCCTTATATACTCCACTAATTCCCCACTAATCATAATTAAAAATTAGATTAATTCAAGATTTCCTTTAATTGCAATTATGCCCTCCAATTCCCTTAAATTATATGTTATCTTGAATTTCATTTTTTATTAAATTTTCAAAATATAATACCACTTATTTTTCATGGATATTTAGGTCAAAAGTCAACTCTATGTGTTAAATGACCAAAATGCCCCTCTTCAGGTCAAATTCAGACTTTTTCGGTACTACTGATTTACTCCTTGTACCGCCGATTTCTTTAATTTTTGTTTTTCTTTTATACTAACTTATTAATTGTTCTTTGACATTTCCAATGTCAATTACACTTCAGTAGACCTTTAATTATGTCCCGAAATATTTTCCCGAGTTCCCCGCGGTCCAGGGCTAGTCAACGGTCCTCGCCGTAACTTCCCGGTGCGGTCATCCATTGCTATGAGTTCGGCTCGTTTAACTTAGTCACATTTTATCTCTTTTATTTTTTCTTAATTTTTCTCATCACATATTTTATTATTTTATGCTTCCTCATTGTCAATTAAGTGCAGTTCCACACATTCTAACTTTCTGGGGTAGGCATTAGCCGTCGAAACAGTAGGACGTACGAACTACGAAAATGAGGATGTTACATGCATGGTATGTATAATCGAGGTTCTAAGTAAGGGATGAATTTAGTTCATCACTAGTTGGGTAGCCATGATACACTATGTAACACCCCTCACCCGACTATGGTATAGCCGAGCAAGGTGTGCTACAATCGGTGCTGAAGCACCCAAACTTATCTTACTTTACTTTTTTAATAATTTTGAATTCGTTTAATTTAATATCAATTATTTATCGATGGAGAAACCAGTGGAGTTTTCCCTATTTTATTATCGTTTAGCGTATTTCAATATTCACCTGTTTGAAATTGAACAATTATTTAAAATAAAAATCTCATCCATGCTAATCATAATTATCTCATCAATCATTCTCATAATTTTCTCATATTTCAAATCTCATCCATACATTTCAATTTCATAATCATCTCTATACATTTCCATTCATACTCAATTCATATGTAAACATTCTCAAATTACATAAGCAAAATTTTCAAATTTCCTTAATTTACATAATTTACAAATAATTATAAAATTTCATAATTTACATGATATAAAAATTAATTACATATGAAAAAGCTAATTTATTAATTTACATCGCATTCCTTTTAATTACCTATTCATAATATACATTACAATACAATATCTAAGCAATTTATACAAAATATAAAATATGTTCTATATGGGTCCTATCTACATGCATTACTGAGGAGGTGACAACCTTGAATACTTCAAGCACTTATGCAAATCAAAACTCCAAAATCTTTGTTTAATATTTTTATCTGGGTTTTACCTTCAATACCTGCGTGAGGAATCAATTCCATCGCGCTAAGCATTGCTGCTTAAGTGTGCAATAATATAACAAGGAAATAATATACAAATAAAGATAGAAATAAAACATAATTTAAATAATTAAGATTTATTTATACTTCACATGCAGTTTCTAAAATTTAATATGTTTTATCCTAATTTGGTCTTCTTTGGAAGTATTTATTTCGCCAATGTAAAGTAATAATGTACATAGAAAAATAATCTAAAAATAATAAATTTATGCTTATATTATTATGTAAGTCATATTTGCAATATTTGTGTATGTTATAATTTTCTTTGCTAACCTTTTAGCATTTTCTCAATACTTTCTAGGTTGTCTCAGTTTATTTTATAATAAGTAAATTTTAATATCGGTCTAGTTCATTTCGATTCTTCCTAATAAATAACTATTCTAATTTATTTTAGGTCATCTTACTCATTTATTTAATTTTTAATATTTTTAATTACTAATATTCTTAAATTATTTCAATAAATTTCACTGCCTAAGTAACCTATGACAGGCTGACTAAACTAGATAACGGGTCGTTGGCACTGGACACCGCGGTGCCTCGGGCCGTCGTACCATGGGATGCAGAACGTCAACCACGTATGCAATCAGTATGGCTAAAAAGCCAAGATAACACATAATCGGGCATAAAAGCCATGAATGTTGGCATAATGCCATGAATGCGGGCGTAAAGCCATGAATACGAGCACAAAGCCATGAATACAGGCATAAAGCCTTTCGTAGTACTGCTAAAACAATACCTTATTGGCATACCAAACTATCCAATCTAACACACATGTCTAGGCAATACAATGGCACATAATATCATTAAATATTAATATATTGTGTTTTATGACTTTCATTATTTCATGATAAATTTCAATTATAATTTATACATTCATTTGATCATTTATATGATCACAATTCACATCAATTATCCTTTTATACCATTGTACTCAAAGTACTTTCCCTTTCTACAATAATGAGAACTAATGTCTCATTCATACATTAATATGGTTCATTTATTCATTCATTATGTTATTCATATTGATCACAATTCTAAACAATGGTTCACATGTACCATTGTATTCAAAACATTTTTCCTTTCTCATTTATACATTCAAAAATCTACTTATGTCATTACAAATTTTATATTTCAAGTTGAGTTACTAATATTTTATGAATCCTATTTGTGATGGGCATATAAGCCCTAACTATCCATTCACATCAATTAGGTGACTTATTTTTCAGGTTTCAAGTAATCCATGAACATTTCATGAATTTCAAATTTATGTCCTTAATTTCCCTTTAACAATTTTGATAGGATGCATAGTCCACATTTGTCATACAATTGTAAGCATTTAAGCTTAAAATTGGTTCTAGGTCTTCATCATAGTTTGCTAATCATTTTGATTACTATTCACCTTACTAGTCAACCAAAATGTTGACTTTTTCATACTTAATGGATACGTTAATTCTAATTACACCAAGATCCCACATTTTGAGTTTTACATTTGCTAGCACTAATTGCCAATTGCAATTTAAAGTCCCCTAGATGCATTTCTAAATTTTTAGTTTTGATTACCTAAGTTTACTGTTCCATTGGACAATTTTACAGTGGAAATCGGGCTAACTTTTCTTCATCAAAGTTGTTCCTTATTGTGTCTTCTTTAATTCCCTTTTTAAATCACTCCATTTGGAGTTTTGTAGCTCAAGTTATGGTCATTTTACCCTAACTGGCCAGAGTGACCTGTACCCAGAATTTCTGGGCAATTTGGTTCTGCCAGATTTGGTGACTTAACTTTGGTTGGCAATTTGACTAGGTTATGGTCAGAATTTGGATTTGTGTTCTTCATGAAAGTTTTAGGACTATGTCTCAGATTTCTGCTGGTAAAATATCAGGTTAATTGGACCTTTCTACACTGAGTTATGACCAAATGAATAAATACTATTCATTTAGTCATTCTGCCCCGGCAGAATGCAAGTCACCTGGATTAGGATAATTTTTAGGTTAACTTGGTTTGGTTTTCTGGGTAGGGTTTCACCAAAGTTGTGCCACTATGTGTCTAGTTTCATGTCCAATTGACCTTGCACCAATTGAACCTATGCAACTCCATTTATGGCTGCCCAAACCTGCTGGACTCACAACTAGTCCTGCAGGTCTCCAAGGGCAGCATGCCTAAGCTCAACTCTAACATCCTTACTCACTTCAATTCCTCCTCACACACATTCAAATGGTCACTAATTGACCATTACAAGGTTAATATACCATTTCATGAGCAAACCCTAATTTTTTTTACAAACCCTAATTTCCAAGTGTCCATTTCATGCTCTCATGCCATCTAACACATACAACACACATAATCCAACATCTTACTCAAGTGTTCTCATCACAAACCACTTCTAAATAATTCAAGTCATACAAATCAACAAATCTCATCCTTTTCCCATGGCTGCAAATTTTCATACACACTTCAATATAATTGTTTTGTTCAATTTTTCAACAAACTCTCATTTAACTAGTCTTCCTAACAAGGATTAAAAAGAGAGGGAAGTAAGTATAGGCACTAACCTTTTTGAGCTTCACTTAACCTTGAGTAAACCTCCCTAATCTCTTCTTCTTTAGTTGCCAATAGCTTTTTCTAGGTGAAAGATCAAATTTTTGTGAAGGGGCTTGGCAATTTTGGTGAACAAATGGAGAGGAAATTCAAGCTTTTAAGCTTGAAAATGGTGAACCTCTTCTCTCTCTCTCTCTCTCAACGTTTTTGGCTGCCCAAAGGTTGAAGATGAAGAATGTTTCTCAATTTTTTTGTCTCTTTTATCTCTTTTAATGAGTTTAATAAATTGTGATTGGTGGAGGAAATTTAAATGATATCATATGATGTCATAATTAGTATTTTCTTTCATTTTCTTTTCCTCTCTTCTCTACTCATTTCCAATTTAATTTTTAGCAATATTTATTCATATTTTAGATCATAATAATTATTTACTTAAATGGACAAGTCAGCCAAAAATCATTTCTGAAGACGAAATGACCAAAATGCCCTCTATTTAGCTTAACATACTAAAATTGTCTGTACCGATTGAAAAAATTTTCTAAACCTTTTATTGGCATTCTAATGCCATAGGAACCTCAATGACTCTTCTCTGGACTCCCAAAAATTATTTTATAAATTTTCCTCTTGGTTTAGGGCTCCTAGTTGAAAGAACCGCAACTTCTCATTGGGTTACCCATCGCTAGGGCCCCGGCTCATTTAACTTGGTTGTATTTTATTTCTAAAATTTTTTCTTAATTTTTCTTACACTTATTTGAGTTATTTATAACTTTTCACTCTAGTCTAAATATTTTTCTAGATGTTCTAGCTGTCCAGACTGACATCGGTCACCGGAACAGTAGAATGTGCGAAATTGCTATCGTGAGGGTGTTACAATTCTTCCCCTCCAACAAAAATTTCATCCTCGAAATTTATCGGGTATAGGTATCTGAGATAATTCATTTACCTTTCTATTGCTCCCTCTGTCTACTCCTTTTATAGATATATGGTGTCATTTAGTCTTTTCGAATTTATCATTATACACTTAGGTATATCATAAAGGAAGGATATTTTACCTCAAATTCACATTTGGGGCTTCTTGCTCCTCTTCGACTTGGGTGACATTTGGAAGTGGTATTACTATTGTACTTGGTCCTTCCACGACCTCTGTCTAGGTCCTTGGTAAATTCCTCCTAGGACAATCTTTTAGACGATGGTCTATGGCCCCACATCTATAACAGGCTCTAGTCAATCCCCTACATTCACCTTTATGCCACTTGTTACAATGACCACATTTTCTTGCTAGTCCTTGCGCACTCACTACTAGTGTTTCTGGTTGATCTCTTCTGGGTATAGGCCTAGGTCTAGATCTTCTACTTTGATCAGATGTCTGACTTAACTGTTCTCTCGGCCTCTTATTACTAAACTGTCCAAATTTCCTCTTTTGCTGATCACCACTCCTCTTTTTTTCCTCTTCATGAATACAGCTAATATATTTCTTTCTAAACTCTATCAGAAGGAATTCCCAAGTTACATCGACTGGTGGCACTACCTTGGTTACAATATCCCACCACCGATATGCAGCTTCTTGTAATAATGAAACTACACACTCCAAACTCTGTTCTGGTGTGCAATGGAGCTGCTGCAGGACTCTTTTAGTCCTTTCTAACCAATACTCAGCTGCTGAAGAATCGTCTTCCTTTCTACCATTGAAATCTACAACTCCATACTTCCTAATTTTTCCTAGAGGTGATTTCCGCTGAGGCGGTGGTGGAATAACCCCAGTCATATGTCGAAAGAATTCAGTCATCTGCTCAAAAAAGGCCTGTTGGGGTTGTACAGGCACCTCTTGCACTAGTGGAGTAGGATCTCCCCGATTTCTAATATCACTCTCAGTCGAGATATAGCTTACTACTTCTTCTTCTACTACCCTCTGTGATTCTGAGTCCATACCTTAACCTAAAATAACCAAGAACATAGATCTGCATTAGTGTCACCTCGACTCATATGAATGCAATGCATGTTATGCACACTATCCCTTTCCATCTATCTATGCCTAGGAACGCCTAAATCGTGCTTTGATACCAATAAATGTAACACCCCTCACCCGACTATAGTGTAGCTGAGCAAGGCGTGCTACAATCGGTGCCGGAGCACCCAAACTTATCTCACTTTATTTTTTTAATAATTTTGAATTCATTTAATTTAATATCAATTATTTTTCGATGGAGAAACTAGTGGAGTTTCCCCTATTTTATTATCGTTTGGCGTATTTCAATATTCACCTGTTTGAAATTCAACAATATTTTAAAATAAAAATCTCATCCACGCTAATCATAATCATCTCATCAATCATTCTCATAATTTTCCCATATTTCAAATCTCATTCATACATTTTAATTTCATAATAATTTCCATACATTTCCATTCATACTCAATTCATATGTAAACATTCTCAAATTACATAAGCAAAATTTTCAAATTTCCTTAATTTACATAATTTACAAAATAATTATAAAATTTCATAATTAACATGATATATAAAGTAATTACATATGAAAAAACTAATTTATTAATTTGCATCGCATTCTTATTAATTACATGTTCATAATATACATTACAATACAATATCTAAGCAATTTATACAAAATATAAAATATGTTCTATATGGGCCCTATCTACATGCATTGTTGAGGAGGTGACAACCTTGAATACTTCAAGCACTTTTGCAGATCAGAACTCTAAAATCTCTGTTTAATATTTTTATCTGGGCTTTACCTTCAGTACCTGCGCGAGGAAACAATTCCATCGCGTTAAGCATTGCTGCTTAGTGGTGCAATAATATAACAAGGAAATAATATACAAATAAAGATAGATATAAAACATAATTCAAATAATTAAGATTTATTTATACTTCACATGCGATTTCTAAAATTTAATATATTTTATCCTAATTTAGTCTTCTTTGGAAGTATTTATTTCACCAATGTAAAGTAATAATGTACATAGAAAAATAATCTAAAAATAATAAATTTATGCTTATGTTATTATGTAAGTCACATTTGCAATATTTATGTATGTTATAATTTTCTTTGCTAATCTTTTAGCATTTTCTCAATACTTTCTAGGTTGTCTTAGTTTATTTCATAATAAGTAAATTTTAATATCTGTCTAGTTCATTTCGATTCTTTCTAATAAATAACTATTCTAATTTATTTTAGGTCATCTTACTCATTATTTAATTTTTATTATTTTTAATTACTAATATTCTTAACTTATTTCAATAAATTTCACTGCCCAAGTAACCTATGACAGGCTGACTAAATCGGATAATGTGTCGTTGACCTTTGGACAGCGGTGCCTCGGGCCGTCATATCATGGGATGCAAAACGTCAACCACGTATGCAGTCAGTATGGCTAAAAAGTCATGATAACACATAATCGGACATAAAAGCCATGAATGTTGGCATAATGCCATGAATGCGAGCATAAAGCCATGATTACGGGCACAAAGCCATGAATACGGGCATAAAGCCTTTCGTAGTACTGCTAAAACAATACCCTATTGGCATGCCAAACTATCTAATCTGACACACATGTCTAAGCAATACAAGGGCACATAATATCATTAAATATTAATATATTGTGTTTTATGACTTCATTATTTCATGATAAATTTCAATTATAATTTATACATTCATTTGATCATTTATATGATCACAATTCACGTCAATTATCCTTTTATACCATTGTACTCAAAGTACTTTTCCTTTCTACAATAATGAGAACTAATGTCTCATTCATACATTAATATGGTTCATTTATTCATTCATTATGTTATTCATATTGATCACAATTCTAAACAATGGTTCACGTGTACCATTGTATTCAAAACATTTTTCCTTTCTCATTTATACATTCAAAAATCTACTTATTTAATTACAAATTTTATATTTCAAGTTGAGTTACTAATATTTTATGAATCCTATTTATGATGGGCATATAAGCCCTAACTATCTATTCACATCAATTAGGTGACTTATTTTTCATGTTTCAAGTAATCCATGAATATTTCATGGATTTCAAATTTATGGCCTTAATTTCCCTTTAACAATTTTGACTTGGATGCATAGTCCACATTTGTCATACAATTCTAAGCATTTAAGCTTAGAATTGGTTCTAGGTCTTCATCTTAGTTTGCTAATTATTTTGATTACTATTCACCTTACTAGTCAACCAAAATGTTGACTTTTTCATACTTAATGGACATGTTAATTCTAATTACGCCAAGATCCCACATTTTGAGTTTTACATTTGCTAGCATTAATTGCCAATTGCAATTTAAAGTCCCCTAGATGCATTTCTAAATTTTTAGTGTTGATTACCTAAGTTTACTATTCCATTAGATAATTTTACAGTGGAAACCGGGCTAACTTTTCTTCATCAAAGTTGTTCCTTATTGTGTCTTCTTTAATTCCCTTTTTGAATGACTCCATTTGGAGTTTTTTATCTCAAGTTATGGTCACTTTACCATAACTGGCCGGAGTAATCTGTACCCAGAATTTCTGGGCAATTTGGTTCTACCAGATTTGGTACCTAACTTTGGTTGGCAATTTGACTAGGTTATGGTCAGAATTTGGATTTGTGTTCTTCATGAAAGTTTTAGGACTATGTCTCAGCTTTCTGCTGGTAAAATATCAAGTTAATTGGACCTTTCTACGCTGAGTTATGACCAAATGAATAAATACTATTCATTTTGTCATTTTGCCCCAGCAGAATGCAAGTCACCCAGATTAGGACAATTTTTAGGTCAACTTGATTTGGTTTTCTGGGCAGGATTTCTTCACCAAAGTTGTGCCCTTATGTGTCTAGTTTCATGTCCAATTGACCTTGCACCAATTGAACCTATGCAACTCCATTTATGGCTACCCAAACCTACTGGACTCACAACCAGTCCTGCAGGTCACCAAGGGCAGCATGCCTAAGCTCAACTCCAACATCCTTACTCACTTCAATTCCTCCTCACACACATTCAAATGGTCACTAATTGACCATTACAAGGTTAATATACCATTTCATGAGCAAACCCTAATTTTTTTCACAAACTCTAATTTCCAAGTGCCCATTTCATGCTATCATGCCATCTAACACATCCAACACACATAATCCAACATCTTACTCAAGTTTTCTCATCACAAACCACTTCTAAACAATTCAAGTCATACAAATCAACAAATCTCATCCTTTTCCCATGGATGCAAATTTTCATACACACTTCAATATAATTGTTTTGTTCAATTTTTCAACAAACTCTCATTTAATTAGTCTTCCTAACAAGGATTAAAAAGAGAGGGAAGTAAGTATAGGCACTAATCTTTTTTAGCTTCACTTAACCTTGATTAAACCTCCCTAATCTCTTCTTCTTTGGCTACCAATAGCTTTTTCTAGGTGAAAGATCAAATTTTTGTGAAGGGACTTGGCAATTTTGGTAAACAAATGGAGAGGAAATTCAAGCTTTTAAGCTTGAAAATGGTGGAACCTCTTCTCTTTCTCTCTCTCTCTCAACGTTTTTGGCTGCCCGAAGGTTGAAGATGTAGATTGTTTGTCAATTTTTGGTCTCTTTTATCTCTTTTAATGAGTTTAACAAATTGTGATTGGTGAAGGAAATTTAAATGACATCATATGATGTCATAAATAGCATTTTCTTTCATTTTCTTTTCTTCTCTTCTCTACTCATTTTCAATTTAATTTTTAGCAATATTTATTCATATTTTAGATCATAATAATTATTTACTTAACTGGACAAGTCGGCCAAAAATCATCTCTGAAGACGAAATGACCAAAATGCCCTCCGTTTAGCTTAACATACTAAAATTGTCTGTACCGATTGAAAAATTTTTCTAAACCTTTTCTTAGCATTCTAATACCATAGAAATCTCAATGACTTTTCTCTGGAGTTCCAAAAATTATTTTATAAATTTTTCTCGAGGTTTAGGGTCCTAGTTGCGAGAACCGCAACTTCCCATTGGGTTACCCATCGCTAGGGCCCCGGCTCATTTAACTTGGTTGTATTTTATTTCTAAAATTTTTCCTTAATTTTTCTTACACTTATTTGAGTTATTTATGACTCCTCACTCTAGTCTAAATATTTTTCCAGAAGTTCTAGCTGTCCAGACCTACACCGATCATCAGAACAGTAGAATGTGCAGAATTGCTATAGTGAGAGTGTTACACACTATGCTTGGTATCAATCATGATTTATTAGAACCAAGAATGGATTGTGAATTACTCTCAACTTATGGATGGAGTTCCATTGATATTAAAGAGTTAAATTATTCTTATTGCTAATTAGTTATGAACCTAGGAAGTCACATGCAATAGAAGTTAAGTGATCAAGACTTTAATAATTTAATTGATTGGTTCAGTGGTTTAATTAATTAATTAAATTGAATTAATGAATTTAGTTCTACATTAAGATTGCAAAAGTACCTAGCATGACTTGAAACTAGATTCAAAGAATTGGGTAAAAAGGAAGAAAGAATAAACAGGTTAAAAGTTGCATAGGCATGGGCCATATTCCACCAAGGCAAAAGTTGAATGGGCGTCTTGCTGCCTAGTGTCATTTAGCATGAACAATCCAAAGTAAAAGTTGCATGGGGCATATTATTGAGAAAAAGAAAGTGTGTGTGGGTTTTTATTATCTCTTGACATGTGATCACATGAGATGACATGAAGTGATATGAGTGGGAGATAAACATTGAACCTGTATGACAAGTGTTACCCTTGTCTCCAAAGTGGAGAATACTTTCCACCCATTTATTTGCTTTAGGGATTAGAATCCCTAAATTTTAGGGATTTCTCCCCAATTTAGGGATTTGCATTATAACACCCCTCACCCGTCTACAATGTAATCGAGCAAGGTGTGCTACATTTGGTGCCGGAGCACCCTAACTTATCTTATTTTATTTCTTTAATAATTTTGAATTCGTTTAATTTAATATCAATTATTTTTCTACAGAGAAACCAGTAGAGTTTCCCATATTTTATTATCGTTTGACGTGATTCACTATTCACCTATTTGAAATTTTTAATAATATTTTCATAATAAAATCTTATCCGTGCAAATCATGATTATCTCATCAATCATTCTCATAATTATCTCATATTTCAAGTCTCATCCATATATTTAAATTTCATAATCATTTCCATTCATACTGAATTCATATATAAAAATTTTCAAATTACATAAGTTTACATGATTTATAAACTAATTACACAAGTTCATAATTTACATAATATACAAAATACATAAAATAACTTATATGGGCCCTATCTACATGCATTGCTGAGGAGGTGACAACCTTGAACACTCTGCAGTTCAGACTCCAAAATCTCTGTTTAGTATTCGCTGGGCTTTAACTTCAGTACCTGCTTGAGGAAATAAATCCATCGCGCTAAGCATTGCTGCTTAGTGGTTTAATAATATAACAAGAAATAATGTATACAAATAAAAATAATTGGAGCATATTTTCTATATTCAAGAATTTTACTGGGTTCATATGAAATTTGCCAAACAGTATATTTTTCGTCATTTATGTTGCTCTCTAGAATCTCTTCTGTCATAAGTTTATAATAATCATTTATATATAATGTACAAATAAATCTAAAATTTATACTTATACTTATATTCTTCTGAAAGTTACATTTGTAATGTTATTTAAGTTATAATTCTTCTACTAGTCTTTTTATCACTTTCTTGATACTTTCTAAGTTGTTACAATCATTTTGTAATATTTAAAATTTTTAGAACTAATTTAATTTATTTCAGATCATTCTAAGAAACAAAATTTTAGAGCTAATCTAATTTATTTCAGAACTTCTTCTCATTTATTTACTTTCTAACACTTTTAATTACTAATATTCATAACTTATTTTAATAAATTAGACTGCCCAAGTTACCTATGACAAGCTGACTAAACTAGATAACGGGTCGTTGGCACTGGACACCGTGGTGTCTCAAGCCGTCATACCATGAGACACAGAACATCAACCACGTATGCAGTCAGTATGGCTAAAAAGCCATGATAATACATAATCAGGCATAAAAAGCCATGAATGTTGGCGTAAAGCCATGAGTGCAGGCATAAAGCCATGAATACAAGCATAAAGCCTTTCGCAGTATTGCTAAAACAATACCCTATTGAAATGCCAAGCTATCCAATCTGACACACATGTCTAGGCAAAACAAGGGCACATAATATCATTAAATATTAATATATTGTGTTTTATGACTTCATTATTTCATGATAAATTTCAATTATAATTTATACATTCATTTGATCATTTATATGATCACAATTCTAAACAATGGTTCACATGCACCATTGTATTCAAAACATTTTTCCATTCTCTCTTGATGGGAACTTAAATCCCAAATCGCACTTTTATCTCATTTGTACATTCAACAATCTATTCATGTAAAGAGCATTTCATACTTCAAGTTGTTTTGCTAATATATTATGAATTCCACTAGTGTTGGGAGTATAAATCTCAATTACCTATTCCAAGTAATCCATGAACATTTCATGGATTCCAAATTTTATGCCTTAATTTCCTCTACCAATTTAGTTCTTACACTTTGTGTCTTTGTATTACTATTCACTCAAATTGTTGACTTTTTTATACATAACAAATTTATTGAACCTAAATTCACCAAGATACCACATTTTGCATTCTAAAGTTATTGGTATTGTTTGCCAATACCATTTCAAAGCTTAGTGTTAGTTATTCACAATTTTCAGATTTCAAGCACTAAGTTTACTGTTCCATTTGTCATTTGTACAATATGAATTTGGCAAAATTGTCTTCATGAAAGTTGTTCCTTATTATGTCTAGATACATTTCCTTTTTTGAATCACTCTATTTGGAGTTTTTAGCCTCAAGTTATGGTCATTTTATCATAACTGGCCGGATTGACCTATACCCAGAATTTCTGGGCAATTTGGTTCTGTCAGATTTGGTGACCTAAGTTTGGTTGGCAATTTAACTAGGTTATTTGTATTCTTCATGAAAGTTGTAGGACTATGTCTCAGCTTTCTGCTGGTAGAATTTCAGGTCAATTGGACCTTTCTACACTGAGTTATGACCAAATGAATAAACACTATTCATTTGGTCATTTTGCACAGGCAGAATGCAAGTCACCCGAATTAGGGCAATTTTTAGGTTAACTTGGTTTGATTTTATATGTAGGGTTTCTTCACCAATGTTGTGCCATTATGTGTCTAGTTTCATGTCCAATTTCCGTTGCACCAATTGAACCTCTACAACTCTATTTATAACTATCCAAACCTGTTGGACTCATGCTCAATCCTACAGGTCAGCCCAAAGTAGCTCACCCACACTCAAATGCCAAGCCTCAACTCACTTCATTTCCTCATCATACACATTAAAATAGTCACTAATTGACCATTATAAGGTTAATGAAACATCACATGAGCAAACCCTAGAATTGTTCAAGTTTCCAATTTTTTTCATTTCATACATGCACAATTCTTGCATTTCACTTACTTAATTATGTTCAATACCCCATCCACTACTAAAAGCTGCTCATAACCATTTTTCTACCAAGAAAAATCATCAAACCCTAGCTAACCCTAGGTGCCAAAAATTGTAAGTTGCACACACACACTTGTTTGCTTTATTTCCTTATATTTCCTACACAATTCATGCCATTGAACATGAATTAAAGCAAAAGGAGTAAGAGTTTGGTCACTTACCTTATTGGGGTAGAATTTCTCCCTTCACAAACTTCTTTTTTTTCTTCCTCTTTTGGCTGCCTAGAGGATATTCAAGTTGCTAGGTTAATTTTTTGTGAAGCAAGGTAGTAGTTTTAAGGTGAGATGAGGTGGGATTTAGGAGCTTGCTCAAGCTTCCATGGAGGAATGTGTAGGGAGAAGGGTGACGCCTGGTTTGGTGAGAAAGAAGCAGAATTATTTTTTCAAGTTTTAGTCTTCCTTATCCCTTTTAATGAGTTTAATAAATTGTGATTGGTGAAGGAAATTTAAATGACATCATATGATGTCATAATTAGCATTTTCTTTCATTTTCTTTTCTTCTATTCTCTACTCCTTTTCAATTTTTAGCAATATTTATTCACATTTTATGTCATAATAATTATTTACATAACTGGACAAGTCAGCCAAAAATCATCTCTGAAGACGAAATGACCAAAATGCCCTCCGTTTGGCTTAACGGATTAAAATTATCTGTACCGATCGAAAAATTTTTCTAAACCTTTTCTTAGCATTCTAATGCCATTTCTTTGGAGTCCCAAAAATTATTTTATGAATTTTCTCCTGGGTTTAGGGCTCCTAGTTGTGAGAATCGCAACTTTCCACTGGGTTACCCATCGCTAGGGCACCGGCTCATTTAACTTGATTGTATTTTATTTCAAAATTTTTTTCTAAATTTTTCTTATTATTATTTGAGTTATTTATGACTCCTCACTCTAGTCTAAATATTTTTCCAAACATTCTAGCAGTCCAGACCGACACCGATCACTGGAATAGTAGAATATGCGGAATTGCTATAGTGAGGGTGTTACACCCATATCCCTAAAGTATAAATAGCATAATCCACATGCATTTTAAGAGAGATTAGAGAACTCTTCTTCTTCTTCTTCTTCTTCAAACCTCCATGGTTGAACCTTCAAGGTTTTTCTCCATAGCTTTTTCAAGAGATATTTGTCACTTTTGAATTAGCAAATTGAGGAAATTGTTTCATCTATTACTCAAGGTAAACCAAATAGAACTAAGAACCCCTTTTTGTGCATTTCAATCAATGAGAGGGAAAGCACTCCAAGGGGATTGCGATTTAAGTGTTGGAACATCTTGATTATTGAATTCTTGTGGATGGACTAGAGGGTCAACATTTGGAGACCTTACTACCCAGATTAAAAGAAAAAGTGTGATTATACACCTATCCAGTAAAATACCTAAATCTTAGTTTAGGAACTTTGTTTTGAGTTTCTTAAATTGCAAAATGGCCTTAAAGACTTGTGGTGGTTGCATGAGATGCAATTTAGTATTTTTTTTTTTTCTAAAGTTGGGATGTGATGCATGAAACTTAGGCTAAGTCAAAATTTTAAAACTTCCACTACGCAATTCGTACCTTCATCTAGATCCCTAAACTTAGTTAGTGGTGTTAGTAGTATGCCCTAGAGCATATCATTTAGTATGTATCTTGTACATATTTTTATTAATAAAAGGCATTTTCACTTTTCTGTTTACATAATATATTTATGTGTAATAGAAAAGGTCCATTGATATTTTGTTAGAAATATTATTCTTAAGTTGTTAAGAATATGAGTGACAATATTTCTAGCACAAAGTATCATAAATAGGTTCACAATAAAGGATACTTCATAATAAGGACATGACTTATCCAGAAAGATTGTATTCATGTTTGTTCCCAAGTTATTTATATGAGATATAAATAAGATGGAATGGTGAGTCTCATGCCAAATAACAAACATGATAGGCACTTATAAATGATAAGTAGGCCGAACCAGTGACACTTATGACAAGCACATGGAGTTTACTCTTGTCAATGTTTTGTCATAAATCATATCAGTGCATATAATCTTTAGACCTGAGATAGCACAGTTATCTTGTATATAGGTAGTTTGAGTTTGATACTGCTTTCATACTTGTACTATGTATGGGTATATGGGCATGTGTTGGCTCCTACTAGTTATATATGGAGGTAGGTGTTGATCAAGATGGAATCTGTTCCTCTAAGTAAATAGAGATAAAATCCTATATTCATTTAATTGTTCTTGATGTTTCAAGTTCTTGGCCAGGACAAATAGATTTATTCAGAAAAGAGTTTCTGATGAGAAAATCTTTTTAATCAAGAAATGGAATTAAAAGAGAACATAATATTCATAGCAAATGGAGTTTAACATAAACCATGACTTCAGCTTTAGTTGGGATTTTGTAACAGAGAGATTCTAGTGCATGGTAACATATGATTATAGGTTCATTTAAGCTAAACCTTATTACTAATTGGGTGGCCATGGCATGCTATGCTAGGTGTTAACCATGGTCTATGAGGTGCATAAAATGATTTAGAGAAATCATTTATGGTAAGAAAGAGTTGTGATGATATTAAGAGTTGATATCATGTCTCATTGCCAATTAGTGATGAGCCTAGTAAGTCACACACGTACACAAGTTATCACCTATTTAAATATGATTTAATTAATTAATTAAAGAGTTTAATTGATTAATTAAACAGGTTTGGTTTGCAATTAAATTGCAAAGTCCCTAGCATGACTTGAAACCAAATCTAGATTATTGGATGTGTAGTATAGATTAAATTTATATTTAAAGTGTTTAAATATGAATTTAATTAATGAGAAATTAATTAATAAAGATTAATTAATTAATTTATATTTGATATAAATTAATTAAAAGAAGACAAATAATTATTTTGGGTTGAGAACTCAAAATTAAGACACAGGGGCATTTTGGTCATTTCACAGTGTGACACGTGGCATCATGAGATGGTGACATATGGGATTACACATAAGCTTGCCAAGTGTTTTTTAATCATGTAAGATGATTAAAATCAAGATTAAATATAGGTTTGACACTTGGCACAATATGATTGGGTCACTTAAACCTAGAGCTAATCAAAGGGTGACATGTGGCAAGGGTTTAATCAAAGGGTGACATGTGGCAAGGGTTAATGTGTTAACCTAGCTATTTAAGTGTTGTTATGAAAAGAAAAAGCAACCAGTAGCCACTCCTCTCCTTTGTCACGCCACTTTGAGGCTTTTCATCTATTCTTCTTCATCTCTCATCAATTCAAAGAGATTAGCCATCAATCTCTTGAATTAAGAACATTAGAAATTGTTTATAGTGTCATGTTTACATCTCTAATCTCTTAAAAGGCAGAACTTGAATTTTTAATTAATAGAAAAGGCTATAGAAGCTGTTCAAGGGCTGCCATATGTAACACCCTCCCGGTAGCAATTCCATACATTTTACTGTTCCGGTGATCGGTGTCGGTCCGGATAGCTAGAACGTCTGGAAAAATATTTAAACTAAAGTGAGGAACCATAATTAACTCAAATATTAATAATAAAAATTTAGAAAAAAAAATTTTAGAAATAAAATACAACCAAGTTAAATGAGCCGGTGCCCAAGTGATGAGTAACCTAGTGAGAAGTTGCGGTTCTCGCAACTAGGAGCCCTAAACCCAGGGGAAAAATCATAAAATAATTTTAGGGACTCTAGAGAAGGGTCATTGAGGTTCCTATGGCATTTGAATGCCAAGAAAATATTTAGAAAAATTTTTCAATCGGTTTAGACAATTTTGACCCGTTAAGCCAAACGGAGGGCATTTTGGTCATTTCGCCTTCAGAGGCGATTTTTGGCCGACTTGTCCAGTTAAGTAAATAATTATTATGATCTAAAATGTGAATAAATATTGCTAAAATTTGAATTAAAAATGAGTTGAAAGAAAAGAAAAAGAAAAATGAAAGAAAACATAATAATGACATCATGCTTGAGTAAGCATGATGCAATTAAAATGTTCCTAACCAATCAAATTTCAATAAGTTATTAAACACCACTTAAAAGAGGATAAAATGAAGAAAATAACTAAAAAATTATCAGCCATATTCTCCCATCAAAACCAGCCGCACCACCATAGCCATGGAAGTCCTCCATTTCTTTTTCCTTCTAGTTTGAATTTCTCTCTATTTTTACCCCAAAACCCTTAGGTTCCTTCACTAAAATTTGTCACCCAACCTTGCAAGAGTGTTTGGCAGCCAAGAAAACAAAGGAAAGTGAAGAATTAATAAGAGGAAATTCTACCCTACTAAGGTTAGTGCCACCTTTCTTTTTTTTCTTTGGATAACCATGTTAAGACACTAAGTTAGGCTAAGAAATTGTGGAAATTGAAGAGAATTATGCATGCTAGGGTAGATGTAAATTTCGGCAGCCTATTGGGGGTGGTGTTTTGATTGTTTTGATGGGCTTAGAGTGGATTAGAGATGGTGTTTGAAGTGTATATATATATTGATAATCAATTAGTGTGTTTAACTAAGGCATGTTGTGTAAATTGGAATGGGGAATTAGGGTTTTGGAGAGAAATTTGGACTTTGTTTATGTAATGTTGAATGAACATTCTAATGGTCAATTAGTGACCATTTGAGGGAAATTGACCATAACTTGGAGTGAATTATAGCATTAGAAAACTGATTTGGTATGCTGCCTAGTGAGAGCAGCAGGTTTGGATGTAAGTCCAGCCTGTTTGGACAGCCATAACTTGGGCTGTGTAGGTTCAATTGGTATTTGGCCAATTGGACATGAAACTAGACACATAATGGCACAACTTTTGTGAAGAAACCATGCCCAAAAGACTAAACCAAGTGGACCAAAAACTTGTCTCAACCCGGATGTCCTGCAACCAGTTTCTGCAGAATGACCAAATGAATAGTGATTGTTCATTTGGCCATAACTCAGTGTAGAATGGTCCAATTGACCTGAAATTTTACCAGAAACAAGCTTAGATATAGACCAACAACTTTCATGAAGAAACCTACCCCAAATTATGACCAGAACCTATCCAACAAGGCAGTTGCAGTCACTGTTCACTGCACTGTAGATATGGTCAGTCCAGAAAAATTCCAATCCGGCCAGTTGTGGTTTTTGGACCATAACTTGAGCTACAAAACTCCAAATGGAGTGATTCAAAAAAAGAAATTCAACTAGACAAAATAAGGAACAACTTTTATGTTTATCATTTTCCCAAATTCCCACTGTAACAGCAACTAATGGAACAGTAAAGATTGGGTATAAAAACTGAAAATTCTGCTCCATTAATTTTAAGCTTAGAAATGGTATTGTTAACCAATACCAACAAATTTTGAATGCAAAATGTGGTATGTTGGGAGTGTTAAAACCAATGTACCTATTTTCTATGCAAAAGTCAACATTTTTGTTGACTAATGAAGGGAATAGTAACACCAAAACTTGAAATTCAAAAATTGTAAAATTCAAAAGTATCAAATGCCCTAGTATACCTAACAAGATTGGTTTGGATAGTTTGGCATGCCAATAGGGTTCAGTTAGCAGTACTGCACATGGCATTATACCATTCTGTGATTTCATGGCTTTTAGCCATTCTGACATTGTGTTGAGATTTGGCCTTGTGCCTGATGTTATTACAGCTTGTTAGCTGTTCTGTTGCACACCGGGAGATACATATGTGACCGATGGTGTGACGGCCCGAGGTACTTGATACCCAGTGCCAGTTTACCCGTTTATCCAGTCCAGTCGTCCAGTATAGGTTACTTGGGCAACAAAAGAAAAATGAAAGTGGATAAATGTAATGAAATAACGAATATAACCAGTACAAAATAAGTACGACTACAAATACTCAAAGAAAATTTATTTACAATGAGACATTAATACATTCACTACATATTTATTTTCTGTTATTTCTTTTTATTATATTATTGGCACCACTAAGCATTATTGCTTAGCGCGTTGCTTTTGCCACGCGTAGGTTCTGGAGATCCTGACCGAGAGCCCAGTAGACCACAGACTGGGTGAGACCTCCTGCAGCTCTGCATAGTGTCCGTGTCACCTCACCATCTTCAGTGCATTGGTAGGACACTAGGTTTCATTTTGGTATTTTGTAACTTACTTTTATTTTCTTTTGTGTAAATGAAACTTATGTAATGTATTTTGACGTTCATGTAAATAATGAAAATTGTGATTATGAATGGAAAAATTTGAGTATTTACTTATTGCTTATATATGAGTACCATGAGAAATGAATGATTGAGAAATGGAGATGTTGTTGAAAATAAAAATTATATTGAGATTTTGATATTGGAGTTTGAGAATGATTGAATATGATTATTGGAAGTGTTTTTCACAGGTTCCGAAGAACTGTTTTCTCCATTTTTAACCGGTACTCTGCCGGATTTTCTATAAAATTTTCAGAACCTCAAATAAATTATAATTTTAATAAATGACTTAAATGAATTATATTTCACAAGTTATATTCAAAACTATGATAAAAATTAATTAAGGAAGAATAAAAATAATTAAGATAAAATGGAGTGTTCCGGTACACCGTGTGACATAGCTTACTCGAATATACTGTAGACGGGTAAGGGGTGTCACACCATAGGTGTTCTTGGTGTGGACAAGCTAGAGGGACAACATCTGGTGTCCTGAAGATGAATTTCAAAGGTGCAGACACGCTGCAGTGCATCAAGAGGTTAGTGTAATCGTTCTTGATTTAATCTAGGGTTCTAAAATTAATCTGATTAATTTTAAAATCTTAAATGGAAAACACAGATCCAAAAACATATTAAAAGAGTTTTAATATGTTGTTTATCATTGAAATCAAATAGATAAAAATAAATCTTGCATGATACATGTAACCCTAGGTGAAAATTTTTGAATTCAATGGTATAAACTTGTGTTTCTCACGCTTCCGTTCCTTCAATTGGTATCAGAGCCACTATATTTTCCCTTTAGATTGTTGATTATATGATTTAATTGTGTGATTTGATCATGAGATGATTGATCCATTGCTGGTTGCAATGGATGTGTGGCGGCACACATGGTGAAGCCACCATTGTTGGCGGCAACAAAGCTTCTTCAAGGTGGCGCAAGGTTTGCTTTTTAATTTACAATTGTTGTATAATCTAAAAGCTCATCCTATGTCTAATTAAATTATTTAATTAGAATTTTAATCACACAATTAAATTATGATTCAAATCAAAATTTTAAAAATTGTTTGAATGTGATTCAAATCTAAATTTTAAAAGTTGTTTGAATGTGATTCAAATCTGAATTTTTAAAGTTATTTCAATCATATTTAAATCTGATTTTTTAAAATTGATTGAATAAAATTCAGATCTGATTTTTTTAAAAATATTTGAATGTGATTCAAATCTGATTTTTTAAAAAATGTTTGAATGTGATTCAAATCTGAATTTTTAAAGTTGTTTGAATGTGATTCAAATCTGAATTTTTAAATTTGTTTGAATGAGATTCAAATCTGAATTTTTAAATTTATTTGAATCATATTCAAATTTGGATTTTTAAGTTGAATATGAGATATTCAATTTAATTTAAGTATGTATGTTTTATTTAATTGTTAAATAGTGATATGCATGATGGATGATCATGAACTATAAAAGACCAATGTGATTGGATTTATTTCTTTTATGTTTCTTTGGGATTGTAAATTAATTAATTTATTTTAATTTATTTTGGGCATGTATTATTAAGTTTGTAATAATTTTTGGATGTAATTTCATTTATTTAAGTTCTTGTAAATTCACCTTGGTATGCCAAGGATTACCATGTAATATTGGATTGCAAGAAGTTCAAGGAGGTCAAGAGCATTGGTGGGACCAGTGGGAGGAATTCAAGATCAAGTGTTGATTATGTACTCCTTCAGCAACTCTTGTAAAATGAATGAATGAAATGCACCTAGGAATGCCCTGATTCAATTCTTGGTGGCTCAGAATTGAATCCCTTAGAAAGTCCATGATCATACCATATTTACTGCTTATCCATGAATGCAAGAGATGTATGGGAATGTATGCTATTATATGATATATGCATGCTAAATGGATAATGTGCAAAGTGAGACCTTAATAGTAATTAGAATGACCATAAAATCTTCCAAACAAATGATTAAGTTGGAAATGCTATAATTAAAGTAATTATAACATAGGCCCTCCATTGGGGCAATTATTTTAAGAAATTTTAAATAGTTGCATGAGATGCAATTAATTTAAGAGATTTTCTTAAGAATAATTGTTAAGCATGAGATGTTGTAAATATGTAAATGGTTTGGTGGCCAATATTGGATGTACCTGAGGACATTAAAATTATTTGCATAATTACTGGCTCAATGGGATCAACTTAACTAATGCAAGATAAGTCAATAATGGATGTACCTGAGATTTTGAGCATTAGGGGCTAGGTAAAGGATTGAACCTCACATGAGATGTGATGGGCAAGGAGTTGCTCACTTATAGTTTATTGTAATTCCAATAATGGATGTACCTGAGGATGATCAATAGAATTATAAGAATTCAATCACCCACTAGAAATCCATCCAACTAGGATTTCGGTTTTCTACTTTGGAAGTGTAGGATTCGCTAAGTTAGTGGGAGGACAAATTTGATAAAAAGACCATAATCATTTTGGTTAATTACATGATACATTTACTAATTAATCTGGTTATTTTCTGCAGTTAATTTTCTGATAAAAATGAGCACAAAACAACCACCACCATCCAATATCCTTGCAAGCATACTTGATCACAATAGGTTGACAGGACCTAATCTGTCTGATTGGCTAAGAAATTTGAAACTTGTCCTGAACCTTGAACATATAGGATATGTTCTAGATTCAAATGTTCCTGGTCCCTTACCTCCAAAGGCCACACAAGAGGAACATGAAACTTTGGACAAGTGGAAGGAGCATGATATGAGAGCTAAGTGTTACATGCTTGCTTCCATGAGTAATGAGTTACAGAAGCAACATGAGAACATGCAGAGTGCGAGTGAAATCCTCCTTCACCTACAAGAGTTGTATGGTGAGCACAACAGGAATGCTAGGTATGAGATATCTAGACAGCTATTCCGTATGAGGATGTCTGAGGGACAGAATGTTGGGGATCATGTCCACAAGATGATTCGGCTGATTGAGCAGTTAGAACATCTTGACTTCAACATGGATTTCCAACTACAAACAGATTTGATCCTTCAGTCCCTTCCTGAGTCTTTTGGGAATTTTGTGACAAATTTCCATATGACTAAACAGGAATGCACCTTAGCTAGTTTACTCAACATGCTGGTTATTGCCCAAAAGAATATGCCAGGCAATAAAGGAAAAGAGGTAGCTTTGATTGCATCTTCTTTTGCTGGAAAGTCCAATAAGAAGAAGGGCAATAAGAAAAAGAAACCTCAGATTCCTGATCCTTCCAAGAAAATAGCTAAACAGAAAAGGAAGACTAAAGTTGATGGAGGCAAAGGAAAGTGTTTCCACTGCCAAAAGGATGGGCACTGGAAAAGGAATTGCCCAGAGTATCTTGCTTCTCTGAAGGATAAGAAGGATACACCTTCGGAAGGTATGTCCATATCTTGTTATTTAGATTCTGATCGTACTCATAGTTCATCTACAGCTTGGGTTTTAGATACTGGTGCCAGTTCTCACATTTCTAATGATATGCAGGAACTAGCAAATAGTAGCAGCTTGCGTTCTCAAGATATTAGAGTCCGGATTGGCAATGGCTCAACTGTTGAAGCTTTAGCGATAGGATCTAAATCCTTTTACATGTTTGGACATGTTTTGTGTTTAGATAATATTTTATATGTACCTGATGCTTTGAAGAACATCATTTCTATATCTAGTTTGACTAGAAATGGCTATGAATTTTAGTTCACAGATGATGTTTGCAATATTTATTTTGGAAATAAATATATTGGTTCGGGTTATATGAATGATTGTCTTTATTATTTGGATAATAATGACAAACACAAATTTAGTGCAAGTGATCTAAAAGAATGCAATGCCATGGTGAAAACCAACTCAAGTTCAAAATATATTTGGCACTTAAGGTTATGTCATGTTGCAGAAGATAGGATTGCAAAACTGGAGAAAATGGGGATTCTATCCTCATTGCGCTCTGAGCCTACTCCAACTTGTGAATCTTGCCTTCAGGGCAAAATGACTAGATCACCCTTTGTTGGACAAGGGCTAAGAGCTGAAAATATTTTGGAGCTAATACATAGTGATGTATGTGGTCCATTTAAAGAAATTGCTAGAGGGGGTTTTCATTATTTTATTACCTTTACTGATGATAAATCAAGGTTTGGGTATTTGTATTTGATGAAATACAAACATGAATCTTCTGAAAAGTTCAAAGAATTTAAATCCGAAGTAGAAAATCAAACAGGAAAGAGTATTGAAGCTCTTCGATCAGATCGTGGAGGTGAATATTTGAGTACTGAATTTGATGAATACTTGAGAGAGCATGGCATTGTTTCTCAGCTGACTCCTCCAGGAACGCCACAACTGAATGGTGTATCTGAAAGGAGAAATCGTACCCTATTGGATATGGTACGTAGTATGATGAGCTATACTGATATGCCAATCTTCTTTTGGGGATTTGCATTAGAATCAGCTTTGTATATTCTGAATAGGATTCCATCAAAATCAGTTTCTTCCACACCTTATGAGATATGGCATGGAAGAAAACCAAGTCTTAAGCATGTTAAGATTTGGGGTTGTCCAGCTTATATCAAAAAGCTGAACACTGATAAATTGGAGACCAGATCAGAAAAAGGTCGATTTGTTGGATATCCAAAAGAAAGTTTTGGATATTATTTTTATTTGCCTACTTCACAAAAGGTTGTGATAAGTAGAGATGCCATATTTCTTGAACAACAGTTTGTTCAATAAGGAGGCAAAGGAAGGCAAATAGAGTTAGAATTGTAGAATTCTGACCAACCAACAGATCAGATGGACATAGATCCATCTAGTCAACCTATACCCATTGATGAAACATCTACAGCTGTTCCTCGTAGAACAACCAGGGTATCTCACCCACTAGTGAGATATGGTTTTCTTCATGAAGAAGAACAAGAGTTGTCTACTCATGAAGAAGTAGATCATGGAGATGATCCACTTACTTATGAAGAAGCTATATCAGATATAGACTCTTCAAAATGGATTGATGCTATGAAATCCGAGATTGATTCCATGTATAAGAATCAAGTTGGAAGAGTTCCAAACAGAGCACGACTGCAGATTCCACTACAGAGGCTAAGTATATTGCTGCATCAGATGCTGCAAAGGAAGCTGTTTGGATAAAGAAGTTCATGACAGAACTTATAGTAGTTCCTTCCATTGAGTCAGCAGTTCCACTACACAGTGATAATAATGGAGCAGTCATACAGGCTAAGGAACCAAGGTCTCACCAGAAATCCAAACACATAGAAAGGCGCTATCACATTATCAGAGAAATAGTTGGGCGAGGCGATGTAGCCATGCAGAAAATAGCATCAGCTGAAAATCCAGCTGATCCATTCACTAAGCCTATGCCACAGACTCAGTTAGACCGATATCTTGAGAAGATAGGTCTAAGATATTGTAATGAATGGCTCTAGTGCTAGTGGGAGATTATTAATAGTATGCCCTAGAGCATATCATTTAGTATGTATCTTGTACATATTTTTATTAATAAAAGGCATTTCTACTTTTCCGTTTACATAATATATTTATGTGTAATAGAAAAGGTCCATTGATATTTTGTTAGAAATATTATTCTTAAGTTGCTAAGAATATGAGTGACAATATTTCTAGCACAAAGTATCATAAATAGGTTCACAATCAAGGATACTTCATAATAAGGACAGGACTTATCCAAAAAGATTATATTCATGTTTGTTCCCAAGTTATTTATATGAGATATAAATAAGATGGAATGGTGAGTCTCATGCCATATAACAAACAAGATAGGCACTTATAAATGATAAGTAGGCAGAACCAGTGACACTTATGACAAGCACATGGAGTTTACTCTTGTCAATGTTTTGTCATAAATCATATCAGTGCATATAATCTTTAGACCTGAGATAGCACAGTTATCTTGTATATAGGTAGTTTGAGTTTGATACTGCTTTCATACTTGTACTATGTATGGGTATATGGGCATGTGTTGGCTCCTATTAGTTATATATGGAGGTAGGTGTTGATCAAGATGGAATCTGTTCCTCTAAGTAAATAGAGATAAAATCCTATGTTCATTTAATTGTTCTTGATGTTTTAAGTTCCTAGCCAGGACAAATAGATTTATTCAGAAAAGAATTTTTAATGAGAAAATCTTTTTAATCAAGAACTGGAATTAAAAGAGAACATAATATTCATAGCAAATGGAGTTTGACATAAACCATGACTTCAGCTTGAGTTGGGATTTTGTAACAGAGAGATTCTAGTGCATGGTAACATATGATTATAGGTTCATTTAAGGTAAACCTTATTACGAATTGGGTGGCCATGGCATGCTATGCTAGGTGTTAACCATGGTCTATGAGGTGCATAAAATGATTTAGAGAAATCATTTATGGTAAGAAAGAGTTCTGATGATATTAAGAGTTGATATCATATCTCATTGCCAATTAGTGATGAGCCTAGTAAGTCACACACGTACACAAGTTATCACCTATTTAAATATGATTTAATTAATTAATTAATTAAAGAGTTTAATTGATTAATTAAATAGGTTTGGTTTGCAATTAAATTGCAAAGTCGCTAGCATGACTTGAAACCAAATCTAGATTATTGGATGTGTAGTATAGATTAAATTTATATTTAAAGTGTTTAAATATGAATTTAATTAATGAGAAATTAATTAATAGAGATTAATTAATTAATTTATATTTGATATAAATTAATTATAAGAAGAGAAATAATTATTTTGGGTTGAGAACTCAAAATTAAGACACAGGGGCATTTTGGTCATTTCACAGTGTGACACGTGGCATCATGAGATGGTGACATATGGGATTATACATAAGCTTGCCAAATGTTTTTTAATCATGTAAGATGATTAAAATCAAGATTAATATAGGTTTGACACTTGGCACAATGTGATTGGGTTACTTAAACCTATAGCTAATCAAAGGGTGACATGTGGCAAGGGTTTAATGTGTTAACCTAGCTATTTAAGTGTTGTTATGAAAAGAAAAAGCAACCAGCAGCCACTCTTCTCCTTTGTCACGCCACTTTGAGGCTTTTCATCTATTCTTCTTCATCTCTCATCAATTCAAAGAGATTAGCCATCAATCTCTTGAATTAAGAACATTAGAAATTGTTTCTAGTGACCTGTTTACATCTCTAATCTCTTAAAAGGCAGAACTTGAATTTCTAATTAATAGAAAAGGCTATAGAAGCTTTTCAAGGGCTTCCATACGTGTTTTTGGTGTGGACAAGCTAGAGGGACAACATCTGGTGTCCTGAAGACGAATCTTAAAGGCGCAAACACACTGCAGTGCATCAAGAGGTTAGTGTAATCGTTCTTGATTTAATCTAGGGTTCTAAAATTAATCTGATTAATTTTAAAATCTTATATGGCAAATACAGATCCAAAAACATAATAAAAGAGTTTTAATATGTTGTTTATCATTGAAATCAAATAGATAAAAATAAATCTTGCATGATGCATGTGACCCTAGGTGAAAATTTTTGAATTCAATGGTATAAACTTGTGTTTTTCACGCTTCCGTTCCTTCAAGTGGAGGAGGAATATTCCCTACTAAGGAGACAAGTTTGATACTTGCTAAACAATCTCTAATTTTGTCTCCCATTCACATGTCACATGACATCATGTAACGCCCCCACTTTACGTAGTCCGTACATTCGACTACTCCAGTGACCTAATATCGGTCAAGACAAGTCAAGATGTCTAGAACTACACTTCAGTGATAATAAACAAGCATAAAATGATGAAATAAATAAAAATAAAATACAAGAAAAAATAAGAAAAAATAAAAGAGACGAAATGAAAGTAAGTTAAACGAGCCGAAACCGTAGCGATGGGTGGCCAGAAAGTTACGTCGAGGACCGTTGATTAGCCCTGGATCGCGGGAAACCCCGAAAAATATTTTAGGGACCTAATTAAAGGTCTACGGAGGTAAAATTGATAGTGAAAATTTCAAGGAAAAATTAGTAAGTCAGTATAAAAGAAAACGAAAATTAAAGTAATCGGCGGGTCAAGGAATTAATCGATAGTACTGAAAAATCAGAAATTAAACCCGAAAAGGGGCATTTTGGTCATTTGGCACCTAGAGTGGACTTTTGACCTAAATGTCCATTAAAAATAAATAGTATTAAATTTTGAAAATCACATGAAAAATGAAATTACAAATGAAATGCAATTAAGGGAAAATGGGAGGTGTAAATTGTAAATATGAAAAACTTAATATTATAATTAATTAAATTAAGTAAGTGGAGGTATAAATAGTTACAAGTGGACAACATTTCCCACTTCAGCACTTCATCTTCTTCATTCCCAAAACCTAGCCGAATTGGAATTTTCCAAAATCCTCCATTGAAGCACTTTAAGCAAGCTTCAATCTCTCCCTAAGTTCACCGTTATTCTTACAAGTTTCTTCACAAAAGTTACTCCCCCCATTATAAGGAAGCTTTTGACAGTAATTTGAAGAGCTTTGGTGAAGCTTTTAACAAGTTCAAGTTGAGGTTAGTGCTAAATTTTCCCATTTTCCTTCACTAATCCTTGTGTTGAGCTTTGGGTAAGTTGAATTACTAAGTAAAATTGAGAAAATTGATAAGTATTGAAAAGTCAAGAATTCGGCAGCCATGGAATTGTATATTAAATGAACTATTGTTACATGTATTGTGGAGAATTAATGTTGATTAATGTGATTTAAGGTGCTAGTAAGTTAACTTTATGTATATGTGATGATTGACCAAGTGAAAATTGGAGCTTGAAAGCAATTATGGGAGGCTTTACAATTCGGCAGCTTGTTAACTTCTTGAAGAATGCTGGAATTCATGAAGTTTTTTGATGAATTGTGGTCTTAAAGATTGCTAAATGTGTATGTAAATTAGTGGTGAAGTTATATGTTATGGTAGTGGTGAAGTTATATGTTATAGTTAGGAGTGATTATGTGTATATATTGTTAGAATTGGATTTGGTGAATTGGAATTGTAATTGGTGTGTTGTCAATTGGTTATATACTATCCAAATTAACTATAATGTGAAGTGAGGATTGGATTTGGTACCATACCAAATCAGAATTGGTATGAGATTTAGCAAGTAAAAATGCATGTGGTTGGTTTGAGGGAAGTATACAAGGGCAGTAGCTAAATTGAGCTATAAGGGTAAAATTATGATCCCAATTAGTATGAACCCAGTTGGAGGCAAAACTAGACATAAAATAGGCCAACTTTCATGTGTAGGTCATGGCAAAATTCTGACTAAAAGTGACCTAAAAAATGACCAAATTCGGAATTGCATGACATAAAAACCCAGAATTTGACCATATGAACAGTAATCAGTCTTTTAGCCATAACTCACCCAAAATAGGTCTAAATGACGTGAAATTTATACTGTTGGAAAGCTTAGACATAGGGCTACAACTTTGGTGAAGACCATCAAGCCCAGAAATGCCAATTACCAAGTCAAAATGATCTCCAAATTTGGGTTACAAAAACTGGCCGAATTGACTTTGACCTAAAAGTGACCCAGAATTGTCAAATAAGTGCAACTTGACTAGCATTAGTAAAATGACCATAACTTGGTCCAGAAAACTCCAAATGACCTGAAATCAGTGCTAAAAATTCAATAAGACATAGACCTACAAAATTGGTAATTGGACTGAAACCCAGAAACCAAGAGAAATAGGTCAATTAGTTTGATCAAGTTGATGTATAAAATCTGGAATTTGTACAATTGACCATTAAGTCTAGAAAATTCAAATAGGCATATCTCCCACAAGAAATCTCCCAATGTAATGAGCCAAACCAATCTGGAAAGCTAAGACAGAGACTTAAAACATTGTTGTAGACAACTTCCTCAAATTATAAATGTATAAGGTTGGAATTTAAGGTTAAGCCATTGACCTAATTGAGGACCATGCTAATATAGGACCTTTGAGTCCAAGTTAACAATTTATCTATAAAGAATTCTATAAGACTTGAAAAATGGTAAGCAAAATTTTTGGTTGTCCCTAAGACATAGAGCAACAATACTTATGAAGAATACTAGACCTCAATATGATTACAAATAGTCCAAATAAATTAGTAAAATTAGAACCGAAAATGCCTAAAAAGGAAACTAAAATTTAGATTTGACCTAGTTATGGTTAATTGACCATAACTTGAGATATACATCTCTAAATGGAAAGATTCAAAAAGGAAATTAAAGAAGACACAATGAGAAACAATTTAATGAAGAGAAATATGCTAAATTTACACTGTAGCTTGGTCCGATAGACAGTAAACATTAGCCATGAAATCTAAATAATTGCAACAAAATGCAATAAGCTTTGAAATGAAATTGGCAACATATGTCAACATGTGAGGAATGTAAAATGGAACATATTAGTGACATTAAAACTAATTCACCTAGTGTGCATTAAAGGTCAGCATTATAAGTTGACTAATGAAAGGAATAGTATTAATAAAATTTAATTATTGAACCTTATTATTAAAAATAATTTAAATGAGTACTGAAACACTTTAAATTATGTGTTTCAATTAGAAAAGACACTGGGAAGGGAAATGACCCACTGAGTCAAGGCTAAGAGGTGACTCATCAGAGGTTTGTGCACAACTAGCTTTTAATTAATTTTGTTCTGAAAATTTTATATGATTAATTGACGTATTTTCTTTATGTATTATGTTTATCAAGTATTGAATTTAATTCAATAATTATTAAAATTGTTATAGTATGTATGAATTTAGCTTTGTGAAATGGTATTTCAACAAGTATTAAGCATTGTTGTGGATTGAATAAATTATGTTTTAGAAAATTATGATAGAATATGTTTTGAATCGTGATGGGCAATTTGCATGGAAAAATAAAAATTTATGTTTTGAATTGTGATGAGCATAAAAATTATTGGATATTGGAATTGACTTTGAATCGAATTGTGTTGTTATTTATACTCACAAAAAGGACAAAGGGATTCATGATATTGTTTTATATCTCACCATAGATGCTTGACTAGGTTATTACCCGTCTCTCTCATTTATTGAGGAGACAATGGAGTTAGCTTTGTTTTGATTACCATGGTATGTGCACAGGCTTAGATTCTCCACTTATTAGAGGTTAGATCTAAGTTTTTTTGTTATGGCCCTTTTAAAAGTTTCATTGTTATGGTGTTTACTATGCACGATAATTCAACCTCCCCGACCATAGGGAGTTAGAATCCGATTCAACCTCCCCGACCATAGGGAGCTAGAATCACCCCGGAGATGGCCCTTTCGGATTAGTCTTGCATAGTTAGTGAGATAAAGAATGGTTTTTAAATAGTAAAGAATTCCAATTTCAAATGGAATTTATGCATAATTGATTTTATTGGAATTAAACTTTATTTCCATAAATTGCTGGAATTACCTTAAATGTTTAGTTGTGATTTGATAAATTGAATTTCGTGATCAAAGTTAGTTTATACAAATGATTTATATTATTGACAACGATTATATTGACCTTTGGAATATTTAGGAAGTTCAAGATTTCCAAATTATTATTATAATTTTGTCAACATATATATGGTATTATATTTTAAATTATAGTTGTGCACCACTGAGTACACCACTCAGTGATAGCTTTGTATGCTATCGCAGGTGAAAGTAAGGATAGAGCAACTGAGTGAGAATTCCTGTAGTTGCGCCTTGAAAACATATTCAGATCAGCTCCAGCTATATTGCAACACCCTCATTGTATCCATTCCGTACATTCTACTGTTCTAGTGACCTATGTCGGTCCGGACAGTTAGAACGTCTGAAAAAATATTTAGACTAAAGTGAGGAGCTATAATTAACACAAATATTAATAAGAAAAATTTACAAAAAAATTTTAGAAATAAAATACAACCAAGTTAAGTGAGCCGGTGCCCTAGCGATGGGTAACCCAGTGGAAAGTTGCGGTCCTCGCAACTAGGAGCCCTAGACCCGAGAGAAAATTTATAAAATAATTTTTGAAACTCCAGGGAAGAGTCATTGAGGGTTTTATGGCATTAGAATTCCAAGAAAATGCTTAGAAAAATTTTTCAATCGGTACAGACAATTTTAGTCTGTTAAGCCAAACAGAGGGCATTTTGGTCATTTGGCCTTCAGAGGTGATTTTTGGCCGACTTGTCCAGTTAAGTAAATAATTATTAAAACATAAAATTTGAATAAATACTGCTAAAAACTAAATTAAAAATGAGTAGAAAAGAAAAGGAAAGAAAAATGAAAGAAATAGGGAATTATGACATCATATGATGTCATTAAAAGTGCTCCCACCAATCACAATTGACCAAGCTACTGAAAACCAATTAAAAAGAGGTAAAATGAGGTAAAAATAAACCAAAAGCAATCTGTTTCTTCCCCAAAACCAGACCAGCCACAAACCTTACCCCAACCCAACCTCCATGGAAGCTTGAGTAAGCTCCCAAATCCCACCTCATCTCACCTTAAAACCACAACCTTGCTTCACAAAAAATTGATCTTACAACTTGAACATCATCTAGCCAACAAAAAGAAGAATAAAGAAAGAAGTTTTGGACACTTGGAAGAGTGAGCAAAAGAGGTTAGTGTCCAATCCTTTATTTCTTTTACTTAAGCCATGTTTAATACCTTAAAATAAGTGGGAAGTGTAAGAAAACAAAATAAAAATTTGTGTGTGTGCATCCCTAAAATTTTGGTAGCTTAAGGGTGGTTAGGGTTTGATGAAATTACTTGAAACAAAGTGGTTAGGAGCTGCCCATAGCATGAGATGAGTGCTTGATCATGTAAGAGTAAATGAAATGCAAGTGTGATGCATGAATGAACCTTGAAAATGTGGACACTTGAACAACATTAGGGTTTTCTCATGTAATGGTATGTTAACATTGTAATGGTCAATTAGTGACCATTTGAATGTGTGTGAGTAGGAATTGAAGTGAGTAAGGATGTTGGAGTTAAGTATAGGCATGCTGCCCTTGGTGACTTGCAGGACTGAGTATGAGTCCAACAGGTTTGGGCAACTATAAATGGAGTTGTAGAGGTTCAATTGGTGCAGGTCCAATTGTACATGAAACTAGACACATAATGGCACAACTTTGGTGAAGAAACCCTGCCCAGAAAACCAAACCATGTTGACCTAAAAATTACCCTAATATGGGTGACTTACATTCCGCTTGGGCAAAATGACCAAATGAACAGTGTTTATTCATTTGGTCATAACTCAGTGTAGAAAGGTCCAATTGACCTAAAATTTTACCAGAAGCAAGCTGAGACATAGCTATACAACTTTTATGAAGAAAACAAATCCAAATTTTGACCATAACATGTCCAAAAACTGACCTGCAGTCAGTGTACAAAACCTATAGAATTGGTTCTGTCCAGAAAAATCTGGAAAATTGTAATCCGGCCAGTTATGGTGTTTAGGCCATAACTTGAGTTACAAAACTCCAAATAGAGTGATTCAAAAAAAAGAAATATAACTAGACACAATAAGGAACAACTTTCATGAAGGCAATTTTACCAAATTCCTACTGTACAAATGACCAATCGAATAGTAAACTTAGTGCTTGAAATCTGAAAACTATGAATAACTAACACTAAGCTTTGAAATAGAATTGGCAACCAATGCCAACAACTTTGGAATGCGAAATGTGGTATGTTGGTGATATTTGAACCAATGTACCTATTATCTATTAAAAAGTCAACATTTTAGTTGACTAATGAAATGAATAGTAACCTTACATATAAAGTACAAATATTCAAGAAATGACTTTGTAATATGCCCTAGTAGTCCTAATGTGATTAGTTTGGATAAGTTGGCATGCCAATAGGGTTCTGATAGCAGTACTGCATATGATGTATGGCTTCATGCCATTCTATGACGTGATAGCCTATGGCTATACTGATTATAATGTTAACTTGGCTTTATGCCTTATTGCTTTTATGGCTTATTAGCCATTCTGTTTGCACACCGGGAGACACATTGTGACCGATGGTGTGACGGCCCGAGGTACCTGGTACCCAGTGCTAGTTTACCTATTTTTCCAGTACGATCAATTTGTATAGGTTACTTGGGCATGGAAAAGTATAACTATAATTGAACTGATTTCTAAAGAAAATAAGGAAATGAAATATCAAGATAAAAATCAAGAATGATTACAATAAAATATAAAGAAGCTCAAAATCATCAAGAAAACAATTAACAAAATGCATGAAGAAGTTAATATCATAAAATGTAATTAGCCCTTGACTAAACAATAAGTTAGTAATTATTCATTTCTTATGAACACAATAACTAGGAAATTATTACTTTTATTTGCATATTATATTTTCTTGTATTATTGGCACCACTAAGTTTTATGCTTAGCGCGTCGCTTTTGCAACGTGTAAGTACTGAAGATTTGGACAGAGAGCCTAGTAGACCACAGACTGGGTAAGGCCATTCATAGTTCTGCATAGTATCCATGTCACCTCACAAAGTACTGTGCATTGGTAGGACACTAGGTCCCATTTTGTATTTTGTGATTTTTGTAAGCTTTGTAATTAAACTCTTATTTTATCATGTATATTTGAAACCTATGTAATATAATTTTGTATTAATGTAAGTATTTGTAAATTTGTGTTTATAAATAACATATGAGAATTTATTTATGATTTGAGCCTGATGATGATGTGAAATGAATGAATGATAAATGGAGGAATTATTAAGAAATTGTTGTAAATTGATGTGATACAAATGGAGTTTAAGAATGATTGGAAATTATTGGAAGTGTTTTTCACAGGTTTCGAAGAACTGTTTTCTCCATTTTTAGCCGGCACTCTGTCGGATTTTCTATAAAATTTTCGGAGCCGTAAATTAATTTATAATTTCAATAAATGATCTAAATGAGATCAATTTCATAAATTTCACTTAATAACTATAATAAATAAATTAAGAACTGATAAATATCAATGAGATAAGTTATGGTGTTCCGGTACGTTGTGTGGCATATCTTGCTCGACTACACTGTAGACGGGTAAGGGGTGTCACATTTGGTGTTATCAGAGCACGGTTTAGGCGTTTTTGGGTCTAGATAGAGTCTATACCATGCATTGCATTTGTAAGAGTCAAGGTGACACTAATACAAATCTGTTTGTCTTTCTTATTTTGATTAGAATATGGACCCCACGTCACAGAGAGCACTAGATGAGGAAGTGGAGAGTTGTCCTCCACCTATAGTTGAGATTGGGGGCCAAGGAGAACCTGCTCCACCAGCACCAACCGTGCCTGCACAGCCTCCGCCAGCTATGTTTCAGCAAATGGCTAAATTCTTCAAATAGATGGCTGGGGTTATACCACTACCACCTCCACAGCAGAAATCTCATCTGGAAAAATTGAGAAAATTTGGGGCTGTGGACTTCATTGGTAAGAAAGAAGATGATCCGGTGGCAGCTGAGAATTGGCTAGACCGCACCATAAGGGTTGTCACACCCTACCTCTCTGTAAGGCATAACATGATCCCGTAGTATACCTAATGAATTACCAACTCCGTCTACTGATAACCCATTAAATACACTACAAGGGATTTTAAAAAACTTTTCTTACTTATTTTACAGTGGTGAGCACTATTTACAGGTATTAAAACTTTGGTGAGCTGAAGTGAAACAACTAACTCATTTGGTTTATTTGGAATTTCTGTAAAAATTTTTGGCAGAGTGCCATCTGTATTTTGGTCAAAACAGTTCTTTAGAAAACCTGTAAAAAGCACTTCAATAATTTTCCAAATCTCAACTTCAATACATTTCTCAACACAACAATTTATCAACTCAATTCCATATAAATTTTTCAAAGTCTGAGATAAGGAAATATAATACAATTTTCACAAGTCAAATAACTCATAATTAATTTACAACTTCAAGGTACAATTTTAATTTACAACTGCTCAAAACCAAAAACAAAATGTACATACAGTGTCATACATTACAGTACAAAATGCCACATGTGGTATACTCACTATACCCAAAAATCTCTTGCTGGAGGTATACGCAGCCTAGTCTGCTGCCCTGTCTGTCTCTCTACCTGCGACAGCAATAAAAAGCTATCGCTGAGACAATGTCTCAGTGGTGCACAACATTAACCAAATACAATTTAAATCACAATTCATAAATCATGTAAATAGTGGATACTTAAAATCATAATCAAATTTAAGACAATAAAGGTCAATAAGAATTTAAACTCCATTTCTCAATATCACAATAGATTTCCATAAGTCAGATCATGTTTGAATTCAAAAGACAGTATATGTCAATGAGAGTTTAAATCCATTTCACAATCTCATAATAAACATCAATAAATCACACACAGCTTAATCATGATCCATAGTTCAATTCGTCCCAAAAGCCGATGGCTAATGAGGTATTCAATTCGTCCCATGACTAATGAGGAATAACATAGCTAGCTAGCAAAAATATGAGTACTCATCCAATTCGTCCTCAACAGGCACCCACCTCAACACTTCAGCCAGAGAGGGAATTCAATTCGTCCCACTAGACAAGCTAATGAGGAATACAATCAATATACATAATAGCTGTGGTTTCAAACCATTTCCAATGCTTTTAAATCAATAAGTATCCATCAATGTCATTCAAACAATTTCTCATAGTTTCAAATCATTTGCAAGGCTTTTCAAGCAATAAATATTCATTCAAATACATTTCCACAATTTAAAACAATAATATACAAATATTCAATATTTATTTCAATTGAAAATAATTCAAAAGAAATAGTTGTTGTGCACAAACCTCTGATATTTGTCTCCTGGACTTGACTCAGTATTTCTTTCCCTTTTGCTGAGTCCTTGTTAACTGAGAAACACAATTTGAAGTGTTTCAGTACTAAATTAATTTGCCTCTAACGATAATGTTCGATAAACAATTCACTGAATACCTTTATTTGCTTAATCACCTAATATACCGACCCTCATTGCGTTTTAGGTAAATTAGGTTTTAATTTCGATAATATGTCATATTCGATAGGGTTTTAGGTTTGGTATGTTTTACCAAAGTCATTTCCTTGCTTAGTGCATTTTAATGCAAATTGCTAGATTTCGGGACACTGGTTTGACCTAGCCGGACGATCTAGTTCCCTCTGTTTTCGGGCTTCAGTCAAAACTACAAACTTGTAGATCTATGTCTTATTGCACGCAGGGCAAAATTCCAGGTCAATCCGAGTTAAGTAGACCAAGTTATGGTCATTACACTATTGCTGGTCAAATGGTATCAATTTAGGTCAATTTTTGGTCAATTTGGTCAACTCTGGTTCGGCCAGTTTTTGGACCCGAACTTGTGCAAGCTTTTTGACTTGCTTCTGGTCATTTCTGGGTTTTGGTGTCTTCACAAGACTTGTAGGTATGGGTCGTAACTATCCATGGTTAAAATGTCAGGTCAATTGGACCTGTTTTGAGTGAGTTATGGCCTAAATACTCACTGCTGCCCAAATGGTCAGTTTTTAGGTCTCAAGTGTACCTAATCCGAACTGGTCATTTTCTTAGGTCACCTTGCAAGCAGAATTTTGGTATGTTCTCTCAATGAAAGTTGGCACATTTTGTGCCTAGTTTCACCTCCAATTGGTCTCATACCAATTGAGGTTACACATTTAAGGTTATAGGCTAAATTGTACACTGCCCTCACTATGCCTTTCACACCCCACTTCAAACACATATTTACCTTGCAAAGTTTACTTCCATACCCTACCAATCTGTTTTGGTACATTACCAAAAGCATTTTCTACTTTTCATTAACATTATTTTGGGCAGATTACCATTACCCTCAACACACCAAGTATAATTCACATTTACAATTTCTAAGTACCATTACATACACACCTAACCATTACAAATTTTACATACACTTTACATCATCAATCTACATACATATCCATCAATCCTTCTAGGTCAATATTCTGCCTATACTTCCATCAATACATACAATTATGCAATGGTTCCCAAGCTGCCGAAATTGTCCTTCAACACCACATTGCCCTACAATCCATCAATTCTCATCCAAGTGCCAAAATCACCATATATATGTGAAACAATTCATTAGGATATTAATTTACCATGATCAACATTATTTCTCATCAATTATATGCATAATAAATCATCAAATGTGTGACCCCATGGCTGTCCAAAAATGGCTATCTCAATAACCATTTAAACTTCAAAATTTCCTTCACAAAACTAACACCCATAACATAAACATAAAGTTTAACAAGGAAATTCTCAAAAATGCAAACTTACCTTTAATTGTAACTTGCTAAACCTTCACCAAACTTCTCAAAATTGGTATCAATATCTTCCTTGTGATGTGTAGACCATTTTTTCTGAAGGAACTTAAAGGATTGGAGTTGAAATGGAGAGAGGAAATCAAGCTTTACACAACACGTCCATGGAGGTTTCAAGGTTCTTCATTTCGGCAAGTTGAGTGCAAATGAGGAAGATGAATTATTCAGCTGCATTTTAAGTGTACACATGTCCCACTATGTATTTAATTAATCCCCTTAGTGGTCCACTAAAAAATTATATCATATAATAAGCCAAATGTGCATTTATTCCACATTAACCCATGATTTTCCACTATTTATTTTAGGTACCACCAATTTAATTTTTCATTTCATTTTCTAAGTGTAATATTATTTATTTTTAATGGACATTTAGGTCAAAAGACACTTCGGGATGTCAAATGACCATAATGCCCTGTTAGATTCGTTCGATTTTTCGGTAACACCGTATTTTGTCTGTTTTTCGATTTCTCACTTTTCTTTGTACTAATTATTTAATTTTTCTTTGATCTTTCTAATGATATTTATTCTTCAATAAGGTTCTATTTAAGTCCTAAAAATGTTTTCCAGGGTTCCCCGCAGTCCAGGGCTAGTCAACAGTCCACGCCGTGACTTCCCGGTGCGGTCACCCATCGCTAGGTTTCCCGGCTCGCTTAACTTGATCACATTTCTTTGCTATTATTTTTCCTTTATTTTTCTTGTATTTTCTTTTCTTGTATTTCATTATTTTATGTCTCCTCCCTCATGTCAAAGTGTAGTTCTAGGCATCCTAGCTGTCCGGACAACACTGGTCACCGGAGCAGTAGAACGCACTACCGAACTTTGGGGTGTTACAAGGGTATTGAAACAACTGCATTGCACCCCAGAATAGAACTTAGAGGGTGTTGTGTCCCTATTGCAAGACGACGCCTATTAGTGGTGGGACACTGTATCTAGTGAGGTCCAACCAGAGTTGATAACTTGGGATTTCTTCCTTGCTGAATTTAAGAAGAAGTATGTGGGAAGTGTGTACCTAGAAGACAGGAGGAGAGAATTCATTAACCTGAGGCAGAGACAGCTATCAGTAGCGGAGTATGAGAAAGAGTTTGTCAGATTAAGCTGCTACTGAAGAGAGATAGTCCACACAGAAGCAGAGAGGTGCAGAAGATTTGAAGAGGGGTTAAATGACAACATTAAAATAATGATCACTACCTTGGGGATTACGAACTTCACAAAATTAGTTGAAGCTGCACTGAAAGTGGAAAGGGTCAGAATAAGTGAACAGAATAGGAAAGATAGGCAGCATAAGAGGGAATTTGGACCAGGGCAGTCAAGTACACCGACTGATAGTAAGAAGTTTAAAGGTTCTGGTTCACAAGATCAGACATAGGGCCAGAGAGGCCAAATTAGAATATCTATAGCTAGCTCCCCGAGCACAATAACAAGGGGATCAGCCCCAGTGCCTGAATGTATGCACTGTGGTAGGAGACACAGAGGGGAGTGTCAATTGTTAACTGGAGAGCGTTTCAAGTGTGGGGCTACGGATTATTTCATAAGAGATTACCCTCAGAGGAGTGGTTCAATAGCTCCGGTACAAGTTGATAGACCTGCTCCTACAGTTCAAAGGGGTAAAAGATCGAGTTGAGCAGAGATGGATGACATTTCATAGAAGATTGTTTCTGAGACAATTGAAAGGCCCGAAGTCAGGGTGGCACCACAGGTATATGGTATGGAAGCTCAGGCAGAGCCAAACCCAAACATTGATGAGGCGATACAAGGAAGTGAAGAAACAAGGGGGTAGCAACTCCACGATTACTTAAGTCAAGTAAATTTCGAGGATGAAATTTAAATTAGAGGGGAAGAGTTGTAACACCCTCACTGTATCCATTCCGTACATTTTACTGTTCCGATGACCATTGTTGGTTCAGACAGTTAGAACATCTGAAAAAAATATTTAGACTAAAGTGAGGAGCTATAATTAACACAAATATTAATAAGAAAAATTAAGAAAAAATTTTAGAAATAAAATACAATCAAGTTAAGTGAGCTGGTGCCCTAGCAATGGGTAACCCGGTGGGAAGTTGCGGTCCTCGCAACTAGGAGCCCTAGACCTGGGAGAAAATTTATAAAATAATTTTTGGAACTCCAAGGAAGAGTCATTGAGGTTTTTATGGCATTAGAATGCCAAGAAAATGCTTAGAAAAAATTTTCAATTGGTATAGACAATTTTAGTCTGTTCAGCCAAATGGAGGGCATTTTGGTCGTTTGGCCTTCAGAGGTGATTTTTGGCAGACTTGTCCAGTTAAGTAAATAATTATTATGACATAAAATGTGAATAAATATTGCTAAAAATTAAATTGAAAATGTGTAACACCCCAAAGTTCGGTAGTGCGTTCTGCTGCTCCGGTGACTAGTGTTGTCCGGACAGCTAGGATGCCTAGAACCGTACTTCAATATGAGTGAGGAGACATAAAATAATGAAATACAAGAAAAGAAAGTACAAGAAAAACAAAGGAAAAATGATAGCAAAGAAATGTGATCAAGTTAAACGAGCCGGGAAACCTAACGATGGGTGACCGCACTGGGAAGTCACGGCGTGGACCGTTGACTAGCCCTGGACTGCGAGGAACCCTGGAAAATATTTTTTGGACTTAAATAGAACCTTATTGAAGAATAAATATCATTAGAAATATCAAAGAAAAATTAAATAAATAGTACAAAGAAAAGTGAGAAATCGAAAAACAGACAAAACCCGGTAATACCGAAAAATCGGGAACGTAACCCTAACAGGGGCATTATGGTCATTTGACACCCCGAATTGTCTTTTGACCTAAATGTCCATTAAAAATAAATAATATTACACTTAGAAAATGAAATGAAAAATTAGTTTAGTGGTACCTAATACAAATAGCTAAAATCATGGGTTAATGTGGAATAAATGCACATTTGGCTTATTATATGATATAATTTTTTTTAGTGGACCACTAAGAATATTAAATGGATTAAATATACTCATAAGTGGGCAGATTTCTCCCACTCAAACCTCATCTTCCTCACTTAGCTCAACCATGCCGTGAATGAAGATGAAAGAATCCACCATTGACGTTTTGCATGAGCTCACTTAACCTCCCCATTTTCAACTCCAATCCTTTAAGTTCCTTCATAAAAAATGGTCTACACATCACAAGGAAGATATTGATACCAATTTTGAGAAGTTTGGTGAAGGTTTAGCAAGTTACAAACAAAGGTAAGTTTACATTTTTGAGAATTTCCTTGTTAAACTTTATGTTTATGTTATGGGTGTTAGTTTTGTGAAGGAAATTTTGAAGTTTAAATAGTTATTGAGATAGCCATTTTTGGACAGCCATGGGGTCACACATTTGATGATTTATTATGCATATAATTGATGAGAAATAATGTTGATCATGGTAAATTAATATCCTAATGAATTGTTTCACATATATATGGTGATTTTGGCACTTGGATGAGAATTGATGGATTGTAGGGCAATGTGGTGTTGAAGAAGATTTCGGCAGCTTGGGAACACTTGAGTAAATGTATATATTGAAGGAAGTGTAGGCAGAATATTGACCTAGAAGGATTGATGATATGTATGTAGATTGATATTGTAAAGTGTATGTAAAATTTGTAATGGTTAGGTGTGTATGTAATGGTACTTAGAAATTGTAAATGTGAATTATATTTGGTGTGTTGAGGGTAATGGTAATCTGCCCAAAGTAATGTTAATGTAATGTAGAAAATGCTTTTGGTAATGTACCAAAACAGATTGGTAGGTAAGTAAACAAATTGCAAAGGTAAATGTGTGTTTGAAGTGGGGTGTGAAAGGCATATTGAGGGCAGTGTATATTTTAGCCTATAACCTTAAATGTGTAACCTCAATTGGTATGAGACCAATTTGAGGTGAAACTAGGCACAAAATGTGCCAACTTTCATTGAGAAACCATACCAAAATTCTGCTTGCAAGGTGACCTAAGAAAATGACCAATTCGGATTAGGTACAATTAGGACCTGAAAAATGACCAATTGGGCAGCAGTGAGTGTTTAGGCCATAACTCACTCAAACCAGTTCCAATTGACCTGAAATTTTAACCATGAATAGTCAAGACCCATACCTACAAGTCTTATGAAGACACCAAAGCCCAGAAATGACCATAAGCAAGTCAAACAACTTGCACAAATTCGGGTCCAAAAACTGGCCGAACCAGAGTTGACCAAATTGACCTAAAATTGACCTAAATTGGTACCATTTGACCAGCAATAGTATAATGACCATAACTTGGTCTACTTAACTCGGATTGACCTGAAATTTTTCCCCGCGTGCAATAAGACCTAGATCTACAAGTTTGTAGTTTTGACCGAAACCCGAAAACCGATGGAATTAGGCCGTCCGTCTAGGTCAAACCAGTATCCCGAAATCCAGCAAGTTGCATTAAAATGCACTAAACAAGGAAACGAGTTTGGCAAAACGTACCAAACCTAAAACCCTATCGAATATGACATATTAATGACACTAAGACCTAATTTACCTAAAACGCAACGAGGGTCGGTATATTAGGTGATTAAGTGAATAATTGAGTTCAGTGCATTATTTACCAAACACCATCGATAGAGACAGTTTAATTTAGCACTGAAACACTTCAAATTGTGTTTCTCAGTTAACAAGGACTCAGCAAAAGGGAAAGAAATACTGAGTCAGGACCAGGAGACAAATATCAGAGGTTTGTGCACAACAACTGTTTCTTTTGAATTATTTTCAATTGAAATAAATATTGACTATTTGTATATCATTGTTTTAAATTGTGAAAATGTGTTTGATGGACACTCATTGATTGAAAAATATTGTGAATGGTTTGAAACTGTGAAAAATTGTTTGAATGACATTGATGGATACTTATTGATTGAAAAGCATTGGAAATGGTTTGAAACCACAGCTATCATGTATATTGATTGTATTCCTCATTAGCTTGTCTAGTGGGACGAATTGAATTCCCTCTCTGGCTGAAGTGTTGAGGTGTGTGCCTGTTGAGGACGAATTGGATGAGTACTCATATTTTTGCTAGCTAGCCATGTTATTCCTCATTAGTCATCGACTTTTGGGACGAATTGAATACCTCATTAGCCATCGGCTTTTGGGACGAATTGAACTATGGATCATGATTAAGCTGTGTGTGATTTATTGATGTGTAATTTGAGATTGTGAATTGGATTTAAACTCTCATCGACATATATTGTCTTTTGAATTCAAACATGATATGACTTATGAAAATCTATTGTGATATTGAGAAATGGAGTTTAAATTCTTATTGACCTTTATTGTCTTGAATTTGACTATGGTTTTAAGTATCCACTATTTACATGATTTATGAATTGTGATTTAAATTTGTATTTGGTTAATGTTGTGCACCACTGAGACATTGTCTCAGCGATAGCTTTTTATTGCTGTCGTAGGTAGAGAGACCGACAGGGCAGTAGACTAGGCTGCATATACATCCAGCGAGGGATTACCTGGTATAATGAGTATACCAGTATTTTGCATTTTGTACTGTAATGTATGACACTGTATGTACATTTTGTTTTTGGTTTTGAGCAGTTGTAAATTCAAATTATACCTTGAAGTTGTAAAATAATAATGAGCAGTTTTGACTTGTAAAAGCTGTATTATATTTCCTTATCTCAGACTTTGAAAAATTTCTATGGAATTGAGTTGATAAATTGTTGTGTTGAGAAATATATTGGAGTTGAGATTTGGAACATTATTGAAGTGCTTTTTACAGGTTTTCTGAAGAACTGTTTTGTCCAAAATACAGATGGCACTCTGCCAAAATTTTTACAGAAATTCCAAATAAACCAAATGAGTTAGTTATTTCACTTCAGTTCACCAAAGTCTTTAACACCTGTAAATAGTGCTCACCACTGTAAAAGAAGTAAGAAAAGTTTTTAAAATCCCTTGTAGTGTATTTAATGGGTTATCAATAGACGGAGTTGGTAATTCATTAGGTATACTACGGGATCATGTTATGCTTTACAGAGGGGTAGGGTGTGACAAAATGAGGAGAAAAGAAAAGAAAAGAAAAATGAAAGAAATAGGGAATTATGACATCAAATGATGTCATTAAAAGTGCTCCCACCAATCACAATTGACCAAGTTATTAAAAACCAATTAAAAAGAGGTAAAATGAGGTAAAAATAAACAAAAAGCAATCTATTTATTCCCCAAAACCAGACCAGCCGCAAACCTTACCCCAACCCAACCTCCATGGAAGCTTGAGTAAGCTCCCAAATCCCACCTCATCTCACCTTAAAACCACAACCTTGCTTCACAAAAAATTGATCTTGCAACTTGAACATCCTCTAGCCAGAAAAAAGAAGAAGAAAGAAGGAAGTTTTGGAGACTTGGAAGAGTGTGCAAAAGAGGTTAGTGTCCAATCTTTTATTTCTTTTACTTAAGCCATATTTAATACCTTGAAATAAGTGGGAAGTGTAAGAAAACAAAATAAAAATTTGTGTGTGTGCATCCCTAAAATTTTGGCAGCTTAAGGGTGGTTAGGGTTTGATGATATTACTTGAAACAAAGTGGTTAGGAGCTGCCCATAGCATGAGATGAGTGCTTGATCATGTAAGAGTAAGTAAAATGCAAGTGTGATCCATGAATGAACCTTGAAAATGTGGACACTTGAATAATATTAGGGTTTTCTCATTTAATGGTATGTTAACATTGCAGTGGTCAATTAGTGACCATTTGAATGTGTGTGAGTAGGAATTGAAGTAAGTAAGGATGTTGGAGTTGAGTTTAGGCATGCTGCCCTTGGTGACTTGCAGGACTGAGTATGAGTCCAGCAGGTTTGGGCAGCTATAAATGGAGTTGTAGAGGTTCAATTGGTGAAACGCCAATTGGACATAAAACTAGACACATAATGGCACAACTTTGGTGAAGAAACCCTGCTCAGAAAACCAAACCAAGTTGACCTAAAAATTTCCCTAATCTGGGTGACTTACATTCTACCTAGGCAAAATGACCAAATGAACAGTGTTCATTCATTTCGTCATAACTTAGTGTAGAAAGGTCCAATTGACCTGAAATTTTACCAACAGCAAGCTGAGACATAGCTATACAACTTTTATGAAGAAAAAAAATCCAAATTTTGACCATAACATGTCTAAAAACTGACCTGCAATCAGTGTACAAAACCTACAAAATTGGTTCTACCTAGAAAAATTTGGAAAATTGTAATCCGGCTAGTTATGGTGTTTAGGCCATAACTTGAGCTAAAAAACTTCAAATGGAGTGATTCAAAAAAAGAAATGTAACTAGACACAATAAGGAACAACTTTCATAAAGACAATTTTGCCAAATTCCTACTGTACAAATGACCAATGGAATGGTAAACTTAGTGCTTGAAATCTGAAAATTGTGAATAACTAACACTAAGCTTTGAAATGGAATTGCCAACCAATGCCAACAACTTTGGAATGCAAAATGTGGTATGTTGGTGATATTTGAACCAATATACCTATTATCTATTAAAAAGTCAACATTTTAGTTGATTAATGAAATGAATAGTAACCTTACATATAAAGTACAAATATTTAAGAAATGACTTTGTAGTATGCCTTAGTAGGCCTAATGTGATTGGTTTGGATAGTTTAGCATGCCAATAGGGTTCTGATAGCAGTACTGCATATGATGTATGGCTTCATGCCATTCTGTGATGTGATAGCCTATGGCTATACTGATTATGATGTTAACTTGGCTTTATGCCTTATTGCTTTTATGGCTTATTAGCCATTCTGTTTGCACACCGGGAGACAAATTGTGACCGATGGTGTAACGGCCCAAGGTACGTGGTACACAGTGCTAGTTTACCCATTTATCTAGTCCGATCAATTGATATAGGTTACTTGGGCATAGAAAAGTATAACTGTAATTGAACTGATTATTAAAGAAAATAAAGAAATGAAATATCAAGATAAAAATCAAGAATGATTACAATAAAATATAAAGAAGCTCAAAATCATCAAGAAAACAATTAACAAAATGCATGAATAAGTTAATATCATAAAATGTAATTAGCCCTCAACTAAACAATAAGTTAGTAATTATTCATTTCTTATGAACACAATAACTAGGAAATTATTACTTTTATTTGCATATTATATTTTCTTGTATTATTGGTACCACTAAGCTCTATGCTTAGCTAGTCACTTTTGCTATGCGTAGGTACTGAAGATTTGGACAGAGAGCCCAGTAGACCACAGACTGGGCAAGGCCGTTCACAGTTCTGCATAATGTCCGTGTCACCTCACAAACTACAGTGCATTGATAGGACACTAGGTCTCATTTTGTATTTTGTGATTTTTGTAAGCTTTGTAATTAAACTCTTATTTTATCATGTATATTTGAAACCTATGTAATATAATTTTGTATTAATGTAAGTATTTGTAACTTTGTGTTTATAAATAACATATGAGAATTTATTCATGATTTGAGCCTGATGATGATGTGAAATGAATAAATGACAAATAGAGGAATTGCTAAGAAATTGTTGTAAATTGATGTGATATAAATGGAGTTTGAGAATGATTGGAAATTATTGGAAGTGTTTTTCATAGGTTCCAAATAACTGTTTTCTACATTTTTAGCCGGCACTCTGGCAGATTTTCTATAAAATTTTCGGAGTCGCAAATTAATTTATAATTTCAATAAATGATCTAAATGAGATCAATTTCATAAATTTCACTTAATAACTATAATAAATAAATTAAGAACTGATAAATATCAATGAGATAAGTTATGGTACTCCGGTACACTGTGTGGCATATCTTGCTCGACTACACTGTAGACGGGTAAGAGTGTCACATATATCATAGGTATACCCATGTACATAGGTTTCATGTATGCATGTAATAATGTGTATGTAAATTATTTGAGGAGTTGTATAAAAACTCTTGTAAAATATTTTGATATGTAATTAAATATAAATTTGAGATTTCATTTACCTATATAGTTTTGTAATATTAATTTTCCAGTCTTGTAATCAATGAAATATTTCTTTTATGATGAGGTTGGTTTGAAAATGAATTGATTTGATTATTGAAATTTGAATTGTGAGATGAAATGAAGTTTATTGGAGTTGTATTTAAGAAATCATATTGGGAGTATTTTCCTTTTCAGGTTTGAAGAACTATTTTCTCAAAATACAGCTGGTACTCTACCAAAATTTTAAAAAAAAATTTATAACACCAGATTTTAATCCATGACCAAAATTTCACTTAAAGGCCTTTTAAGAAATACTCAACGTTCCCACCACTATTTAATTTCACGAAAATTGTTTTAAAATCCTTTGTGGTAATGGTTTATCGGTAGGCAAAGTATGGTAATTTATTAGGTGTACTACGGGATCATGTTACATCTTACGGAGGAGTAGGGTGTGACACATCACATGTCAAGAGACTTTAAAACCCGCTAGGACATCTTCCTTCCATTAAGTCAAAGGCATGACATGCCCCTTGCTATACCAGCATGTCCTATGTAACTCTTATATGCCCCCATCTAACATTTGCCTAGGTTCAACATGGCCCATGCTACCACTACATGCCCAATGCAACTTTTGTGTAGGCACAACATGCCCCATGCAACAATTGCATGAGTTGTGGCATGTCCCATGCCATAGGGTATGCATTTCTCGGTAATCCATACTTATTTTTTAGTCCTTAATAATTTATATCACACATTAATTATTCTTTAATTAAATTACTTTAATTAATTTAAGCTCATATTTAGACATTTTAAATATCAGCTTTTTTTTTTCTAATTGACCCAATTCTTTGATTCTAGTTTCAAGTCATGCTAAGGACTTTGTAATCTTATAGCAAACTAATTTCTTTAATTTAATCAATTAAACCTTTTAATCAATCAATCAAATTGATAATATCCTAATCACTTAAGCTCTATTATGTGTGAATTCTTAGATTCATAAATAATTAGCAAATGAGAATGATATCAACTCTTTAACATCATTGCAACTCTTTCTATACCTAGAGTGAAATTCTTTTTCCACTCTTGGTTCTTACAAATCATGATTGATTCCTAGTGTAACACCCCCTACCCAATCTACAATGAAATGGAGCCAAGGAATGCCATATTTTGTGTTGTGAGCACTTAAACTTGTAATTGAACAATTTTCTTACTTAATGATTATTATTACTTTTTTTTAAAATTTTTTAATCATAAATTTCAAAAGGAAAAACTAGAAGTGTTTCCCCTAAACTTTTAACATCCACCTATTAATAATACATGTTAATAATCATATTTTCAATTGAAACAATATTGATAATCAACTTTTATCATACTTCTAATCAAATTCATTTTCTTCATCATATGTGAATATTTACATAACATACATCCAGACATAAATTTATAAATGCAACAAAGTATGCTTATACTTAATTTACAGTCATCCAACATAAAATTTACATCAAGTGTTTTGGTACATGATAATTGGAATATAAAAATGAGTGACTAAAATGCATCTAGTGTTGGTAGTGCATGTAGCACAAAGTCTAAGTATAAGGTGACTTAGGACTTTCCTGTAGATCCACTTCCTCCTCTCTTGTCTCTGTCTACCTGCTCCTTACCTTCTGTACCTGCATGAAGAAAAACGTATGCGCTAAGCTTCACAGCTTAATGGTGCACTAATAATTTAAAAAGAATAAAAGTAAAACTTGTATATATACTATAAGACATTTTATAAATCATGTTCAAGGGTTAACATCATTCTCATTATTTTTATGTACGTTTACTTAATTAAAATCACATTTTAAGGTTTGTCATGTGCCCACAGTAACCTATGGTAGAACTATATGGACTGGATATTCTCTCAGTACTAAACACTCGCTGTCTCTGACCGGTTTAACAAAGGGCACTGGGTGCCTCTATATAACTGTCAACATAGCCTCCTGGTACTGAACACTTAATGTCTCTGACTGGTCTAACAATCGGCACTCGGTGCCTTTATATAGTCATTCATCAATCCAATAACATAATTAATGTAGTACTGCTAATGATATCCCCTATTGGCACGCCAATCCATCCAAACTTATAATTCACTGTCTAGGTTTACCGGGGCTTAATAAGGTAATTATCATTTTTATTTTCACATGATGTAATCAATAATACTTTTATGCGCATAAACTTTGCCATTGTCATATTTTCATATTGCATACATTTATATAAAATTCACACATATGATGTCCATTGTCAAATTCTAATAAAAAAAGACTTTATGCATTACTTTACTCAAGCATTTTGGCCTAGTTGCAGGATTTAAATTTAACTTTCTCCATGAGATTTTTAAATCTATGTCTTAACTTTAATATAGTATTTGAATCACTTAATTTGGATTTAAAGATCAAAAGTTATGGTCAATTAATCATCAGCTATTCTTAAGCAAAATTTCAACTTCACCAGTTACAGGGCAGGTTCTGGACAAATTTTAGAGTCCATATTTGAACAGGTTGCAATCAGATTTTACCAATTCATTCTTCATGAAAGTTAATCCCTTGGATCTTAAATTTCTAAAAAAACATGAATCACCTCATTTAAAGTTTCCTAGCGTAAGTTATACCCATTTTACTCTAGATAGTCTAGAATGCACTCCTACCAAGTTCCAGATTATGTGCCCTATTTTCTAGCCAATTTTAAGGTCACTTACACAAAACTTTTGGGCATCATTCCTTCATGAAAGTTTTAGCATTATGTCTTGACTTTCATTTTCCATAGATTTCATGTCATTTGGAATTATAGAATGCAAATTATAGGCCTATGAATCATTGCTATCCCAAATTTCCAGTCAAATTTAGGTGAACAGGCCAGCAAAGTTAAAATTCCATAAAAAATCCTAGCAACAAGGGTTTCATGACATCTTTTCTAGAATTGAACTTTCATATGTCCATTTCAATCTCCAATTTGAATCATTTCAAAATTAGGGCTATAACTCAAGTTATGAATGAAAATGTGCAAACTATTCTAGACTCCAGTCACAGTTAGAGTAGTTATAGGAAATGCAAGAATTTCACCATGCAGCCAAGAAAATCAATTTTCTGTCATAACTACAAAGTTTTAGGGTATTCATTTAGCTTTTCTAATGGTTTAAGAATCACCTTATTTTAAGTTCTGGAGCCCAAGTTATGAATTTTCAAATTCGAGCGTCCTACTTTTGGAAATCATCAGGTCTGTTTTTCAAATTCGGGCAATAAAAAGTTTTACCCTCAACTACCATCATAGCAGGGGAATTAGGTTTAGCAAAAAACTATAAAGTTTTAGAACATTCATCAAGGTTCTCATAGACATAAAGATCATAGAAATCTAACTTTCTTAGCTCAAGTTATGAAATTTTAAAATGGGCTAGTCCTGCAGGTCTACTGGTAGAACTAGGGTTCCATCACCCTTGCTAACTATCTTTCTCTCTATTTTACATTTTGCCCTTATCCCTAGTAGTATCCTTACTCAAACTTGATAAAAAAAAAAATAAAGGTTATAGCACTAACCTTTGGGGAAAACTAGCTGCTACTCCTCTTTTTCTTTCAATTCTCATCCAAACCCTTTATAGAATTAGGGTTCTTCAAGCTTTATTTGTTATCTCTTCTTGCTTCCTTATTTATACCTTCCAAAAATGGTTTGATCTAGGGTTTGAATTTGAGGTTTCCTCTTTAAATTTTGAGAAAAATGGCTATTGGAAGAAACAAAGAAAAGAGGACGAAGAAGGAGAGTAGCGAGATGGGTTTGAAGAGGAAGAAGATAAGGATGCTTTAATTAGTTTTACCCATTGGTCCTTCATTTTTGTCCATTGGTCCATAGGATATTTTTCTCTTATTTCTAAACTTTTTTCTAAAACTTTATAATCTATTCAAGGTAGTCTTCCAACCTTTTATTTGCCCCTTAACTTATTGATTAATTCACTTTAGTCCTCTAACTCTTAGTGGCCAACTTTCTGGGTATGATAGGAAGTAAGTGCACATCCACTTAGTTTGCCACTTATGTGAATACTTTTACTTCTTTTCATTTTTTTGACTTATTAATTCATAATTATACCTTAATTAAGTCTTAATTAAGATTTTTACAAGGTCTTACACAAATTGAAGTAGTGAACAGACCCAAAATACCTATCTTTAGCACTTCCCAAGGGAGTTACTCATCGCCAAAACTTTTGCACATTTAACTGATTTCGAATCCATTTCTTTTATTTTCCTTCAACCTTACTTAATCTTTATTAAATTAAATCAAGACTCCTTACTTTAATTAAAGGGTGGTTCTAGGTATTCTAGCCGTCTGAACAAATGTTAGTCATCAAAACAGTAAAATATATAAAACTACCTAGCATAGTTTATCATAACTATCCAACTAGTGATGAATAAGTTCATCCCTTACCTAGAACATTGAAATACATACCATGGACTAAAGTCTCTCCATTAGAAAATCCTAATCCTAAATGTGACCATGGTGTATGTCAAATCCCAATTGCTTTAGATCTCCTCATCTAAAATCTAATTCTTGATTAATAAGACTTTCCATCAGAAACTCATTTCTTATTAAGTCTATCTGTCCTAGCTAGCAACTTTGTTTATCAAGAACAATTTAGATAGCATAGGACTATTTCCCTATTTATTTAGGGTAATGGATCCCATCTTTACTGAAAACCTATCTCCACATACAACTAGTCAAAGCAAACACACACCTGTATACCCATGCATTGAACAAGTGTGTAAGCAGTATCAAACTCAAACGACTTATATATAAGATAACTGTGTCATCTTGGGTCAAGGGACTACATACATTATTATGATCTAGTTGATAATAAAATGACAAGAGTAAACTTTATGTATATGTCATCTATATGAGGTGCATTCTCATGTAGAATTTTATATCTCTTGTAGAAATTCTTTTCTCAAGAATAATAACCTCGCTTATAATAATTCTTTTTTTAGCAAGAAGATTTCTCTTTTAACCAACAAATTTATCCTTTATTAGATTTCTCTTTTAATATCTCAAATCTTAACAAACTTAAGACTTAGTGTCAAACCACTGCATATCCAATATGATGTGGTGGAAATTGATATAGATCATAATCTAATTTGAAGATTTGAAGTTGTTAACATTTTTTTATACTTCAACATATTGTGTATTGTGTCCAACATAGCACGATACCTCCTTTTAGACTCTCCAAACAACTATCGTGTTCTTAGAGGATTCAATTGAGATACAATATCTTGTTCCTTTAAGAACTCATCAAATTCAGTACTTGAGTATGCTAAGTCTTGGTCATATTAAAGACTTCAACAAGTTTTCCCATATATTTCTCTACTTCAAGTTTGAACTCTTTAAACTCTTCAAAGATCTCAAGTTTGCATTTACCAAATGTAAATATCCATAAAGTATTGAGAAAAACCTTTTCTAACTAATTTCCACATGAAACACATACATCTCTATGTATTGGTTCTAAAACTCCTTCAACTCTTTTGATTTTTGTCATCTTGCCTTGAGAACTAGACTCACCAGTCAAACCAATAAGGACTCAGTCCCCATCTTGCCAAGTTAGTAATCCTATCCTCTGCAATCTAACATAGTCATAAAAGCCAAATTCATTTTAGAATAGACGTGGTTTTGATGGTTATATTAATGTCAATTTAATTGCTTGGACTTGTTTTGTTAATATTATTAGCGTAATAAAATCCATTACTGAAATAACCCATGCTAACATTTCATTTCCAAAATAAAATGTAAACATCATTTATGAATCTAAATCCATATCTATTACAAGTCAAACTTGATATAGAAATGATGTCTTAAAAGCATTAAATACATTTAAACATTGTCCAAAATAAAATATAAGTGTACAAAGATAAAACACTATTGACTTGGTAGCAACTTTTGCTCCACTGCCAATATGTAGTTTATATTCATATCTTTTTCAAGTTTTACTGATTGCTAGTTACTGCATGTCGTTACATTTATTGGAAGTGGTACTAGTAATTTATAATGATGGACTGTATGTGCATTAGAATGTAAGAAAAAAGACATGGGCATACCTTTATAAAGCTTGTTATTCTTGCTCTTCCTATACTCCAAATACTCTAGGCAATTCCTTTTCTAATGTCCAACTATTTGGACACTTTATTTAAAAGTATAAGAATTGAAGTATTTTTAATCTCGTTGTTCCTCCTCTTAGTCTTGCTTGAAGTAGAAGCAACTAAGATTGTTTCCTTTCCCTTATTACCAGGCTTAGCCTTTTGTGCTGTGATAAGCAATTTTAACTCCTCTAAAAGTGTGCACTTCAGTTTGTTCATGTGAAAGTTTACAATGGACTTAAAGAAAGAGTTAGGAACAGATTGTTGGATCAAATCCTGCTACTGGGTGAAATCTTTCTAAAAATCTTAACTTAGCACAGTTAAATTGTGCAAGTTATTTTTGACATCCACTCCTTCCAGCATCTTTATCATTAATTACTATTTTGACATCTCATGTCTTACAGTCATGTTCTATTCACCATATATGTGAAACCCCTTATCCGTCTACAATGTAGTCGAGTAAGATATGTCACACTGTGTACCGGAGCAATAAATCTTATTTTATTACTATTTACCCTTTTCTTAATTTATTTATTTATCAAAAAGAGAAATTTATGTCATTTAATTTTTTTATTAAAATTTTGAATTAATTTAAGGTTCTGAAAAATTTTACAGAAAATTCGACAGAGTGCCGGCTAAAAATGGAGAAAACAGTTCTTCGGAACCTGTAGAAAACACTTCCAATAATTGTTCAAATCCACAACTCCAAATATGTCATCAATTCTCAACAAATTCTCATCAATTTCTCAAACTTTCCAATCATTCAATTCACATCATATTTATACTCTAATTATAAATAAATACTCAACTTTTATTTATGAACACAATTTACAGATAATTTTATTAATACATAATCACATAAGTTTCAGATATACTTGATAAAATAAAAGTTTAATTACAAAATTTACAAAAATACAAACACAAAATACAAAATGTAGCCTAGCTTCCTACCAATGCACTGTAGCTAAGAGGTGACATAGGACACTAGTAGATCTGAACCTCACCCAAACTGGGGCCTACCGAAATCACACTCTGTATCTCCAATACCTAAGTGTGGCAAAAGCAACGTGCTAAGTAATACTACTTAGTGGTGCCAATAATAAAATAAAAGAAATAAACATGCAGAATGTATGTTGATTTTTCATACGGATAAGTTTCTGGTAATTATTTGTAGTATTATCAATTTGGTACTCTTTATATTAATTATTTGATTAAAATTTATCAATATTTATTTTGGTTGCCCAAGTAACCTATACCATTTGACTAGACTGGATAAATGGGTAAACTAGCACTGGGTACTAAGTACCTTGGGCCGTCACACCATCGATCACAAAGTGTCTCCTGATGTGCAATAGAACAGCTAATAAGCTGTAATAAATATTAGGCATAAGGCCAAGTATCACAATAGTGTCAGAATGGCTAAAAGATATAAAATCACAGAATGGCCATTTAAGCCATGAATCACAGAATGATGCCATATGCAGTACTGCTAACAGAACCCTATTGGTATGCCAACCTATCCAAACCAATCTTACTAGGTCTACTAGGGCATATTATAAAGCTCTTAATTGAATATTTGTGTTTAACATGTAAGGTTACTATTCATTTTACTATTCAAGTCAAAATATTGACTTTCTCATACATAATAGTTATATGAGTTCTAATCACATGAAACTACCATATTTTGGTTCACAAAAGCGTTGGCATTGTTTGCCAATCAATACTTAAAACCAATAGAAAATAAATAAAAAATTTTAGTTTTGGGTGCTAGATTCACTGTTCCATTAGGCAATTCTACAGTGAGAATTTTGCCAAATATTCTTAATCAAAGTTGTTCCTTTATGTGTCTTATTTAATTCCCTTTATGAATCACTCCATTTGGAGTTTTGTAGCTCAAGTTATGGCCATTTTACCATAACTGGCCGGATTACCTTTTACCCAGAATTTCTAGGTAGTCCTGGTTCTGCCAGATTTGATAGCTCAATTTTGGCTAGCAATTTCATTTGGTTAAGTCTATAATTTGAGTTTGTGTTCTGCATGAAAGTTGTTCTAAATTATCTAATCTTTTCATTGATATAAATTGCAAGTCAATTGGACCTTTCTACACTGAGTTATGACCAAATGAATGAATACCATTCATTTGGTCATTTTGTCCAGGCAGAATGTGTGTTACCGAGATTTGGTCAATTTTTAGGTCAATCTATTGTGGTTTTCTGGGCAGGGTTTCTTCATCAAAGTTGTGTCATTATGTATCTAATTTCATTTCCAATTGGCCCTGTACCAATTGAACCTACACAACTCAAGTTACAGCTTTCCAAACCTGCTGGACTCACATCCACCCCTGTAGGTCACCAAAGGCAGCATATCTAACCTCAATTCCATTGGCACAAATCACTTCAATTCCTCATCAAATATAGCCAAATGGTCACTAATTGACCATTACAATATTAATTTATGTTCAATTGCAACAACCCTTAAATTTGAGTTTCAAAACCCTAACCCTAAATGTCCAAAATGCTAATTCTTGCACTAAACTTGTAATTTAACGGTTTAAGTGTTACATTCACATCAAGGGCAGCCTATACACTCATTTATATCAAGAAAATAATCACAAACCTAAGAGGACCATGGCTGCCAAAATTTGGGTGCAGTATACAAGGGTTTTCTTTACAAATTTCTTACAATTATCAACATAATTCAACCCCATAACATGAATTAAAAGAAAAAAAAGAAGTGGTTGGACACTAACCTCTTTGAGCAAAATTTTTCCCAAGCTTAAATTTCACTCTTTCTTCTTCTTATTGCTGCCTAAGTCTTACTCTAGTGGTAATGGTAAATTTTAGTGAAGAGAGGGTGAGGTTTTATAGTGAAATTGCAACACCCCTATGTTCGGTAGTGCGTTCTACTGTTCCTGTGACCAGTGTTGTCCGGACAGCTAGGATGCCTAGAACTACACTTCGATATGAGTGAGGAGACATAAAATAATGAAATACAAGAAAAGAAAATACAAGAAAAACAAAGGAAAAATAATAGTAAAAAAATGCAACCAAGTTAAGCGAGCCAAGAACCCTAGCGATGGGTGACCGCACCGGGAAGTCACGGCGTGGACCGTTGACTAGCCCTGGACTGCGGGGAACCCTGGAAAGTATTTTTAAGACTTAAATAGACCCCTATTGAAGTATAAATATCATTAGAAATATCAAATAAAAATTAAATAATTAGTACAAAGAAAAGTGAGAAATCGAAAAACGGACAAAACCCAGTGTTACCGAAAAATCGGGAATGCAACCCGAACAGGGGCATTGTGGTCATTTGACACCCTGAGTTGTCTTTTAACCTAAATGTCCATTGAAAATAAATAATATTACACTTGGAAAATATAATGAAAAATTAAATTACGGGTACCTAGTATAAATAGCAAAATAGGGTTCAAATTAGGTAATTAACATATTTAAACATAAAAAAATGATTTATTTTATGTGAGTGGACCACAAGAATTATAATATGTATTAAGTGGGCAGATTGCTCCACTAAAACTTCGTCTTCAACTTTAGAAATCACCATTGCCGTGGATGAAGAGCTTCCAAAACCTCCATTGCCGCATGTAATTCAAGCTTTATCATCCTCTTCATTTCACCTCCAAACACTTAGGTTGCTTCATTAAAGTTTATCCCCACATCACAAGGAAGAGTTTGATAGCAATTTCAAGAAGTTTTGGTGAAGATTTGAGAAGTCTCATCCATAGGTAAGTTTGAGTTTTTGATTTTTGCTTTGTTAAAGTTTGTAAGGATATTATGGGTGTTTGATTTATGGAGAAATTTTTGAGTTTTGATGTTGAATGGGAATGTGCACTTTTGGCAGCCATGGAAGCACCTTGAAGGCAGCTTAATTGTGCTTGTGAATGGTGAATTAAATGATTGATTAAATGTATATTGTGTAGGAAATTGTTTGGGTAATGTATACTTAGTATATGTAAATGTAAAATGAGATTTAAAGCTTGGAAAGTAATGGAATGTAAGTGTACCATTGTGGCAGTTTGCTAACTCTTGAGGAATGCTGGAATTCATGCTTGGTTTATGGAATAATGATGTTAAAATGTGTTGGTTGTTATGGCAGTTTGAGTGTATGTATGGTGGTGTGAAGTGGGACATGTAAATGAGCATGAATTGGTGATTGAATTGTTGTAAATTGAATTGGACAAATTCTGCACTTGTTGGTGCACATTAAATGTAATTGTAAGCTGCAAAATGACCTATAATATGTTGTAAATTATGTTTAGGTTGTGGTACAACCAGAATTAGTTTGAATGTTAGGTTTGGTGAGTGTTAAAAGTGATGTTTGATATGTATGCAAGAATTGCAATAAGGTAGTTTGAGTTTTAGGCCTAGAACTTTAAGTGTGTGGCTCCAATTGGTATGAAACCAATTGGAGGTGAAACTAGGCACAAAATGTGCCAATTTCATGAAGGAAGCAAGCCAAAATTCTGCTTGCAAGGTAGCTTGAAAAATGACCAAATCCGGATTAAGTGCAAATAAGGCCTGAAAATTGACCGTTTGGGCAGCAGTTAGTGTTTAGGCCATAACTCACTCAAAACAGGTCCAACTGACCTGAAATTTTGACCATGGATAGGTAAGACCTATATCTACAAGTCTTATGAAGGCACCAAAGCCCAGAAATGACCATAAGCAACTGAAACAGCTTGCACAAGTTCGGATCCAAAAACTGGCCGAACCTAAAATGACCTAAAGTGACCTAAAGTGACCAAATTTGATACAATTTGACCAGCAATAGTAAAATGACCAAAACTTGGTCTACATAACTCAGAATGACCTGAAATTTTGCCCCCTGTTCCATAAGACATAGATCTACAAGTTTTTAGTTTTGACCGAAACTCGAAAACCGAGGGAACTAGGTCGTCCGGCTAGGTCAAACTAATATCCCGGAATCCAGCAAATTGCAAGAAAATGCAGTATACACGGAAATGAACTTGGTAACATATACCAACCCTAAAATACGATCGAATGTGACATATTAATAACATTAAAACCTAATTTACCTAGAATGCATCGAGGTTCGACATATTAGGTTGACTAAGCAAATATTAGCATTTAGTGAATTACTTATTAAGCATTATCGTTAGAGACAATTTAAATGAATACTGAAACACTTCAAATTGTGTTTCTCAGTTAGCAAAAACTTAGAAAAAGGGAAGGAAACACTGAGTCCAGACCAGGAGACAGTTATCAAAGGTTTGTGCACAACAGCTATTTCTTTTGAATTATTTTCAATTGAAATAAATTATGACTATTTGTATATTATTGTTTTGAATTGTGGAACTGTGAAAAATTGTTTGAATGATATTTGATGGATATTTATTGCTTGAAAAGCATTGTAAATGGTTTGAAACTATGAAAAATTATTTGAATGATATTGATGGATACTTATTGATTGAAAAGCATTAGAAATGATTTGAAACCACAGCTATCATGTATATTGATTGTATTCCTCGCTAGCTTGTCTAGTGGGACGAATTGAATTCCCTCTCTGGTTGAAGTGTTGAGGTGTGTGCCTGTTAAGGACGAATCGAATGAGTACTCATATTTTTGCTAGCTAGCTATGTTATTCCTCATTAGTCATTGACTTTTGGGACGAATTAAACTTTGGAACATGATTAAGCTGTGTGTGATTTATTGATTTGTATTATGAGATTGTGAAATGGAGTTAAATTCTTATTGACATTCACTGTCTTTTGAATTTAATCATGATTTGATTTATTGAAATTATTGTGATATTGAGAAATGGAGTTTAAATTCTTGTTGACATTTATGGTCTTGAATTTAACTATGGTTTTGAGTATCCACTCATTATATGAATTATCAATTGTGATTTAAAATTTTATTGGTTAATGTTGTGCACCACTGAGACATTGTCTCAGCGATAGCTTTTTATTGCTGTCACAGGTAGACAGACGGACAAGGCAACAGACTAGGCTGCTAATACATCCAGCGAGAGATTTTCGGGTATAACGAGTATACCACATTTTGCATTTTATACTGTAATGTATGTTCACTGTATGTACATATTGTTTTTGGTTTTGAGCAGTTGTAAATTAAAATTGTACATTGAAGTTGTAAAGTAAATTATCAGTTATTTTGACTTGTAAAAATTGTATTATATTTCTTTTATCTCAGTCTTTGAAAAATCACTGTGGATTTGAGTTGAGAAATATGTTGTGTTGAGAAATATGTTGGAGTTGAGATTTGGAAATATATTGAAGTGCTTTTCTGAGTTTTCTGAAGAACTGTTTTATCCAAAATACAGATGGCACTCTGCCAAAATTTTTACAGAAATTCCAATTAATTCAAATGTGTTAGTTCTATCACTTCAGTTCAAAAAGGTTTTTAACACCTGTAAATAGTGCTCACCACTGTAAAAGAAGTAAGAAAAGTTTTTAAAATCCCTTGTAGTGTATTTAATGGGTTATCAGTAGACGGAGTTGGTAATTCATTAGGTATACTACAGGATCATGTCATGCCTTATAGAGGGGTAAGGTGTGATAGAAATCAAGTGGGAATTGAAGCTTAAGTGAGGCTTCAATGGTGGAAAGGGGAAAGAGGAGAGAATCGGCTGGCTTTGGGAGGAAGAAGGAGCAATTTTTTCTTTTCAATTTTCTGCCCATTTCACTCTTTTAATTAGGTTTATAAATAGGTATCACAATGTGATTGGGTGGATAGTTTTTAATGACATCATTGTGATGTCAAAATTCCAATTTAATTCATTTTCTTTCCTTTTTCTTATCTACTCATTTTCAATTAAATTTTTAGCAATATTTATTCATATTTTATGTCATAATAATTATTTACTTAATTGGACAAGTCGGTCAAACATCATCTCTAAAGACGAAATGACCAAAATGTCCTCCGTTTGGCTTATTGAGCCAAATTCGTCTGTACCAATTGATAAAATTCTAGGAGCATTTTCTTGGCATTCTAATGTCATCAAAACCTCAATGACTCTTCTCTTAAGTCTCAAAAATTATTTACGCATTTTTTCGCAGGTTTAGGGCTTCTAGCTATGAAGACAGCAATTTCCCATTAGGTCGCCTATCGCTAGGGCACCGGCTCATTTAACTTGGTTGTATTTTATTTCTAAAATTTTTCCTTAATTTTTTTGGCATTATTTGAGTTATTTATGACTCCTCACTCTAGTTTAGATATAGTTTCAGATATTCTAGTTGTCTGAACCAACATCGGTCACCGGAACAGTAAAATATACGAAATGGCTACAATGAAGGTGTTACAATATAACCTCTGAAGGAAAACTAGGATTTCTGAAGCTGACTATGTGTTCTCATGCTCCATTTACTACTCTTTGCTTATTGTGGCAAGCATGTAACATGTAGCTTGCAAATCATCGTCATGCCAATTTCTCAAAGTGTCAGGATCCTCCTTTAATGCTCCTTTAGATAAGGGACTAGGAGCTTTTGAGTCCAAGACATATCCTATATGTTTAGAATTTAAAATTATTTCTAAATTCCTGTGTCAATCTTGGAAATTAGCTCTAGTGAGCTAATTGGCATATAGTAGGCCAGCAAGAACAATGGTGAGTAATAGTGTCGATATCATTTTATTAGAACTTATTGCAAAGAATAACAAGATTCAATTAGTATGTTTTGTTTTGTAACTTACCAAAATGATCATATGTTCTTTTATGTTAGTGGTATTCCTTATAGTAATACCAAAGCATTGTGTATTGTAAACATAATTCCTAACAAATGGCTTGAATTTTCTTTTAACTTAAAATGTTTAGGTTTAATTGAACAATCCTTTAGTTTCTTGTTGGAAGTTCCATTCTCAAAGAGTTGAGAATATAAGTGACGAGACTATTTGGTACAAGTGCTATAAATATTAACACATAGTTGAGGGTACTATGTTAAACATTTTTATTCGGATAAATTGTTACCTCTTTTTATCTCCACATATTAGTATGAGATACCAATCAAAGTGGAATGGTGAGTTTTATGCCATCTAACATTAGGATGTCAAGATAAATACGATGGCCACTTATAAGATAAGTAGGCCACACCAGTGGTGCTTAGATGATATATACATGGAGTTTACTCTTGCTAATATATTATCATCTGTATCATACTAATGCATATAATCCTTTGATTTGAGATGACACAGTTATCTTATGTATAAGTGGTTTGATTTTGATATTGCTTACATACTTGTACAATGTATAGCTATACTATGTTAGCTCTGACTGGTTATATAAAGATAGATGTTAAGTCAAGATGGGATTCATTAACCTGAGTAAATGAGGATAAAGTCCTATGCTATCTAAATTATTCTTGAAAAAGAAAATTTTTGGCTATGAAAATTAGACTTAAGCAGAAAAGATTTTTTGATGGCAAAGTCTTATTAATCAAGAATTATAATTTAGATAAGGACATATGATTTAAAGGAATTGGGTATGATCAATGTTCTAAGGAATGGGATGAATTTCATTTATCACTAATTAAGTAGTCATGGCACACTATGTTTGGTGGGAACCATAATTTATGAGAACCAATAGTGGAAAGGGAATTTCATTCTAGACCTAGAAAGAGTTCTAGTGATATTAAAAAGTTAATATCATATTTTCATTGCCAATTAGTCATGAACCTAGAAAGTCATACACCTAAGAGTCTAAGTGATCAAGATATTATTAATTTGGTTAATTAATTAAATGGTTTTATTGATTAATTAAATTAATGAATTTAGTTTGTAATTAGATTGCAGAGTCCCTAGCATGATTTGAAACTAAATTCAAGGAATGGATAATCAAAAGAAAAATGTCTTATATCTAAATATTAAATGTGAGTTTGTAATTGAAAGAGATTAATTATAATATAGTTTATATTAGATATAAACTATAATATGAGAATAATTAATATAACTTATAGGGCTTATGATGCCATGAGAAATAATGTGGCTTAGTGGGAAGTTTAGGGATTTGGCATGTAATGCCATGTTTCAACATGATATGTTGACACATCACCAAGTTGACTTTCCAAGTGGAAGACAAATGTTGATTTGTCTTGCCACATATCATACTTGTCGCCTAAATAAAGAAAGTCTCCACCAATCTTGTACTAGTTTAAAGATTTCCATGTCCCTATACTGCACACTAAAAGGAAGACCACTAACTAGTTTATGGATTTCCTAAATCCCTAAACTATATAAGGACAAACCCACATGCAAAAGGGCTTTATTTTAGAGATAAGAGAACTTCTTTTTCTTTGTCTCCTTTTCTCTCAAGCCAAAAAGCGTAATGTTTTTCTCCTTAACTTTTTCTTCTAATCAATTGCTAAGGAAATCAGTTATTACCTTAGTAATTGAAATAGAGAAATTGTTTCTCTATTTTACTCTAGAAAAACCAAAGACCCAAAACTTGCCCCCTTTGTGCATTGTTGGCCAAACCAAGATAAAGTACTAAAAATGTAACACCCCTAAGTTCGGTAGTGCGTTCTACTGTTCCGGTAACCAGTGTTGTCCGGACAGCTAGAATGCCTAGAAATACACTTCGATATGAGTGAGGAGACATTAAATAATGAAATAAAAGAAAAAAAAATACAAGAAAAATAAAGAAAAAATAATAGTAAAGAAATGCAACTAAGTTAAGCGAGCCGAGAACCCTAGCAATGGGTAACCGCACCGGGAAGTCACGGCGTGGACCGTTGACTAGCCCTGGACCGCGGGGAACCCTGAAAAATATTTTTAGGAGTTAAAGAGACATCAATTGAAGTAGAAATATCATTAAAAATATCAAAGAAAAATTAAATAATTAGTACAAAGAAAAGCGAGAAATCGAAAAACGGACAAAACCCGGTGTTACCAAAAAATTGGGAATGCAACCCGAACAGAGGCATTGTGGTCATTTGACACCCCGAGTTGTCTTTTGACCTAAATTTCCATTAAAAATAAATAATATTACACTTGGAAAATATCATGAAAAATTAAATTGGTGGTACCTAATGTAAATAGCAAAAATTGGGAGTTAAATGTGGAAAAATGGAACCATAGAATAGACAATGATTTAATTCTTACATAGTGGTCCACTAACTCATTTAAGTGGACCACTAAAGCTTCATTTGGGCAGAATATACATCTTCATCTTCAACCTTAGAACCAGCAGAAAATTTGCTCCCAAAAAACTCCATTGACGCATGGTTAAAGCTCCATGCATATGAGATTCAAGCTTATTTACTTCTACCTTCCTTCATCAAAGTTAGTCAACACCACTTGGGCAGTAGATTGGCAGCTAGAAGACCAAGTTTTGGTGAAGATTTAAGAAGTCTCATCCATAGGTAAGTTTAAGTTTTTGATTGTTGCTTTGTTAAAGTTTGTAAGGGTGTTATGGGTGTTCGATTTATGGAGAAATTTTTGAGTTTTGATGTTGAATGGGAATGTGCACTTTTGGTAGCCATGGAAACACCTTGAAGGCAGTTTAATTGTGCTTGTAAATGGTGAATTAAATGATTGATTAAATGTATATTGTGTAGGAAATTGTTTGGGTAATGTATACTTAGTATATGTAAATGTAAAATGAGATAGTATATGTAAATGTAAAATGAGATTTAAAGCTTGGAAAGTAATGGAATGTAAGTGTACCATTGTGGCAGTTTGTTAACTCTTGAAGAATGCTGGAATTCATGCTTGGTTTATGGAATAATGATGTTAAAATGTGTTGGTTGTTATGGCAATTTGAATGCATGTATAGTGGTGTGAAGGTTGGACATGTGAATGAGCTTGGTTATGGAGTTAAATTGTTGTAAATTGAGTTGGGCAAATTCTGCACTTGTTGGTGCACATTGAATGTAATTGTAAGCTGCCAAAATGACCTATAATGTGTTGTGAATTATGTTTAGGTCATGGTACAACCAGAATTAGTTTGAATGTTAAGTTTGGTGAGTGTTAAAAGTGATGTTTGATATGTATGCAAGAATTGCAATAAGGCAGTTTGTATTTTAGGCCTATAACTTTAAGTGTGTGGCTCCAATCGGTATGAGACCAATTGGAGGTGAAACTAGGCACAAAATGTGCCAACTTTCATGAAGGAAGCTTGCCAAATTCTGCTTGCAAGGTAGCTTGAAAAATGACCAAATCCGGATTAAGTACAATTAAGACCTGAAAATTGACCATTTAGGCAGCAGTTAGTATTGAGGCCATAACTCACTCAAAACAGATCCAATTGACTTGAAATTTTAACCATGAATAGCTAAGACCCATATCTACAAGTCTTATGAAGACACCAAAGCCCAGAAATGATCATAAGTAAGTCAAACAGCTTGCACAAGTTCGGGTCCAAAAACTGGCCGAACCTAAAATGATCTAAAGTGACCTAAAATGACCAATTTTGGTGCAATTGGACCAGCAATAGTAAAATGACCATAACTTGGCCTACACAACTCAGAATGACCTGAAATTTTTCCCCGCGTTCCATAAGACATAGATCTACAAGTTTTTAGTTTTGACCGAAATCCGAAAACCGAGGGAACTAGGTTGTCCGGCTAGGTCAAACTAGTATCCCAGAATCCAGCAAATCGCAAGAAAATGCAGTATACACGGAAATGAATTTGGTAACATGTACCAACCCTAAAAGACTATCGAATGTGAAATATTAATGACATTAAAACCTAAATTACCTAGAATGTACCAAGGGTCAACATAGTAGGTTGACTAAGCGAATAAATGAATTCAGTGAATTAATTATCAAGCATTATCGTTAGAGACAGTTTAAATGAGTACTGAAACACTTCAAATTGTGTTTCTCAGTTAGCAAAGACTCAGGGAGGGGAAGGAAACACTGAGTCAGAGCCAAGAGACAGTTATCAGAGGTTTGTGCATAATAGCTATTCCTTTCTAAAATTTTCAATTGAAATAAATTATGATTATTTGTGTTTTATTGTTTTAAATTGTGTTTGTGCACAATAAGTTTGACTTCTCATTTTCTACTTAAAAATTTAATTCAACATTATAATTTTAAATTGTGTCCGTGCACAATACTTTTATATTCACTGCTTTTACTAGCAAATTTTTGTAGAGAAATGAGTTATGAATAAGTTTTGATTGCTTTGGTTTTGGGAATATTATTTGGAACTTATCGTGTTGCCAACTTTGCAAATGGAAATTTTGAGATAAAATGTGATTTATGGTTTGTATGAAATATTGTGATTTGAAATTGTTTTGATTCACATTTGACATGACACTGTTGATATATTCCTCCCTCTTTGACTTATCAGTCTGGGGTGAGTGTGATTATATTTCTCTCTCTTTGACTTGCCAGTCTGAGGTGAGTGTGGATGAGTACTCATTATATAGCTAGCTTCCTCCCTCATTGATTTCGATTTTTGGGGTGAGTGTGTCTTGTCGTGGTGTACAACACGGCATGTGTGGAAAAAATTGTGTCATGGCCTAAATTATGTTATCGATTGGCAACATTGTATTATTCAGTTATTTGATCGAATTGTGTTATTGATTTGCAAAATGGTATTATTCAATTACTTGATCAAATTTGTGTTAGATGAATTTTGTAAATTGTGAAATGGAATTTTGAATCATTTGATTTGTGAACTGTCAATAAAAGATTTATATATCGCATTTCAAATTGTTATTGTGCACCACTGAGTAAATTTTACTCAACGATAGCTTTTCATTACTGTCGCAGGTAGACAGACTGACAGGGCAGCAGACTAGGCTGCTAGTACATTCAGCGAGAAATCATTGGGTATATTGAGTATACCATATTCTGCATTTTATATTGTAATGTATATTCACTGTATGTATATAGTGTTCTTTGTTTTGAGCAGTTGTAAAATAAATTATGAGTTATTTGGACTTGTAAAAATTGTATTATATTTCTTGTATCTCAGTCTTTGAAAAATTATTGTAGATTTGTGTTGAATTATGCTAGAGTTTGAGATTGAGAAAAATATTGAAGTGCTTTTTACAAGTTTTTGAAGAACTGTTTTATCCAAATTATGGAGGGCACTCTGCCAAAATTTTTTTACAGAAATTACTAATAGTCTAAATGTGTTAGTTAATTCACCTCAGTTCAAAAAGGTTTTTAGCACCTGTAAATAGTGCTTACCACTGTAAAAGAAGTATGAAAAGTTTTTAAAAATCCCTTGTAGTGTATTTAATGGGTTATCAGTAGGCGAAGTTGGTAATTCATTAGGTATACTATGGGATCATGTTATGCCTTACAGAGGGTTAGGGTGTGACATGTTTTAGTGGTATCAGAGCTAGTTTTTTTTTTTAATTCTGTTTTCACATGTTACTTGAATATTCTTTCTTCATAGTACAACTGCTCAATATCATTGCCTGATACATACAGTACATTACATTATAAATATGCACTAACGGGAGGAAATCTCCTTGTGTTATTTGTTTAGGAGGTCTAAGATCCTCGCATTGACTATGGAAGAGGGTGATCGTTCAGTTGATCAATCTATAGAGGCTGAGGTGCAAGGGGATGCCCCAGCCCTACATAATGTCAGTGGTCCAGCAGCACCAGCTCCCGCAGCATCTGATTCCTGGTCGATTCGCTCAGCAGATGGCTGCAATGTTCCAACAAATGGCTGGTAATGTGCCTACTCAAGCCCCAATACAGACACCAGTGGTACAACCACAGTCTTCTGCTAGACAATATGACAAATTGATGAAATATGGGGCTACAGAGTTCAAGGGGACAGTAGATCCTCTAGAGGCAGAACAGTGGTTAGAAAGGATGGATAGGCTATTCAAGAAACTGCACTGCACAGAGGAGCTCAGATTTGAATACTCAGTATCTTTGCTACAGGGGGATGCTTATGATTAGTGGAAAACCATTCCCCACAGTTTGGTAGAACCTGCAGTGCTAACCTGGAGTGACTTTCTCAGGGAATTCAGACAAAAATATGTCCCTGATGCTTATGTAGATCAGAAACTGCAAGAGTTCCTAAGTCTGAAACAGGGGAGTAGATCGGTGGCTGAATATGAAAGGGAATTTTTCCGCCTGAGCCATTATGCAGTAAGTCTACTTTCTACCAGTAGGGAGAGATGTAAGAGGTTTGAAACCGGCTTGAAGCCTAGTATCAGATTGCAAGTGGTCGGATTCAAACATAACAACTTCTCTGAACTTATTTCTCAAGCACTAGAATTAGAAAGAATTGAATCTGAAGCGACCGAGAAAAAGAAATCGAGAGAAGACAGAAAAGAGGGAAAGTCGAGAAACGAGTTCTAGTGGTCTTACTGGAAAGAGGAAAAACTTTGGGGGATACAACAGAGATAGTAAGAAGTCCGGTAGAGATAGATCTTCTGGACAGAAACCACCTCGATTCGATCAGCAAACTCAACAGAAACCCAAGAATGCGCTGTCAGATCGACTTTGTGAAACTTATGGTAAACCACATAGTGGGGTATGTTATAGAGCCGTAGGAGCATGTTTTAACTGTGGAGAGACTGGCCATTTTGGTAGGGATTGTGTAAATCCAAGTCGTTCTGGATCATTTACTACACTAAAGGGATCAACCCAAGTTTCTACCCCAAACAGTTCACCATCAGTTAGTAGAGGCAAAGGTAGAGGTAGGGGTAGTACACCTAGAAGTCAGAGTACTGTGAATCAGCCAGAACAGGGTGATGCTCCAGCTGGAGTATACGCTATACGGCAGAGAGAAGAGACTTAGACTTTTGATATTATTGCTGGTACTTTCTCAAATAGTAACTAAGATATATATATATATATGTATTGTTTGACATGGGGTCAGCATACTTTTATGTTAGTGTTAGAACTATATGTTCTATTGTTATTCCTTTACAGGGGAATAAATTTTGATGCATTAGTGATTAGCCCTTTAAAATAAGGATTGTGATAATAAGTGAAATTAGTTTTGAAAGAGTTTATTGGCGAAAAGTATTTTCTAACACACCATAAATTATAAAGCTAATTGGCGAGCCTATTTAATGTAAGGCAAGAGGACGTAAAAGTAAGATGCAGTAATGGAATTGCTCTAGATGAGGGCAAGGATGTCACTATTAGTAATTGTTAATGGATATTGTAATCATAATAAGTTCGGGATATTAGTGAATTCAAAAAGGATAAAAGATAGGAAAATTTGATCTATTGGGATGTATCGTAGTAACTATGCAATGTTCTTGATGTTTATACTGTAAGCTGCAGATTACAGTACTGACTTGAGATTATTGTGTAAAGCTACGTACTATCCGATAGTACACCTAGATAAGAATAGTTGCCAACGGCATCTGTTTTGGTATAGTTATACCATGACAGAATTTAATTGTTAGAAATAAGTTTGAAAATCCTACTTAGGGATCTAAAACTCAAAGGTTAGAATATCAAAAGGTTATAGTTCAGTACAAAAGAAAGTAAGTTATAGAATATTGACAGATAAAAAGAATTATGGAAGTAAAAATTCGAACAGTTGGTTCAAATATAACAAAGAAATGTTACGAATGTGAGGAAGACTATGCACTAGAATGGTCAGAGGACCAATGACTAGATAAATGATTCTAACATGACCTCAAGGGTCATTCAAGAAGGAACATGAATCGAAATATTAGACAGGACAATAGTAAGAGAAGATTGGTGTTATACAAACAAATTAAATGTTGTATTAGATTGTTAAAAGTCTTATACAAATTCGAGAGAAAGAAGATTACATGATCATATAGAAAGGAGAAAATAAACGTATGACTATTGTAAGATGGCTATTGGAAAAAATTTCGTGGACGAAATTTATTTTAAGGGGGGGAGAATTGTAACACCCCTAAGTTCGGTAGTGCGTTCTACTGTTCCGGTGACCAGTGTTGTCCGGACAGCTAGAATGCCTAGAACTACACTTCGATATGAGTGAGGAGACATTAAATAATAAAATACAAGAAAAGAAAATACAAGAAAAATAAAGGGAAAATAATAGTAAAGAAATGCAACTAAGTTAAGCGAGCCGAGAACCCTAGCGATGGGTGACCGCACCGGGAAGTCACGGCGTGGACCGTTGACTAGCCCTGGACCGCGAGGAACCCTGAAAAATATTTTTAGGAGTTAAAGAGACATCAATTGAAATAGAAATATCATTAGAAATAACAAAGAAAAATTAAATAATTAGTACAAAGAAAAGCGAGAAATCGAAAAACGGACAAAATCCGGTGTTACCGAAAAATCGGGAATGCAACCCGAACAGGGGCATTGTGGTGATTTGACATCCCGAGTTGTCTTTTGATCTAAATGTCCATTAAAAATAAATAATATTACACTTGGAAAATATCATGAAAAATTAAATTGGTGGTACCTAATGTAAATAGCAAAAATTGGGAGTTAAATGTGGAAAAATGGAACCTTAGAATAAACAATGATTTAGTTCTTACACTTCATTTGGGCAGAATATACATCTTCATCTTCAACCTTAGAACCAGCAGAAAATTTGCTCCCAAAAAACTCCATTGACGCATGGTTGAACCTCCATGCATATGAGATTCAAGCTTCTTTCCTTCTACCTTCCTTCATCAAAGTTAGTCTACACCACTTGGGCAGTAGATTGGCAGCAAGAAGACCAAGTTTTGGTAAAGATTTAAGAAGTCTCATCCATAGGTAAGTTTGAGTTTTTGATTGTTGCTTTGTTAAAGTTTGTAAGGGTATTATGGGTGTTTGATTTATGGAGAAATTTTTGAGTTTTGATGTTGAATGGGAATGTGCACTTTTGGCAGCCATGGAAACACTTTGAAGGCAGTTTAATTGTGCTTGTAAATGGTGAATTAAATGATTGATTAAATGTATATTGTGTAGGAAATTGTTTGGGTAATGTATACTTAGTATATGTAAATGTAAAATGAGATTTAAAGCTTGGAAAGTAATGGAATGTAAGTGTACCATTGTGGCAGTTTGTTAACTCTTGAAGAATGCTGGAATTCATGCTTGGTTTATGGAATAATGATGTTAAAATGTGTTGGTTGTAATGGCAGTTTGAATGCATGTATAGTGGTGTGAAGGTTGGACATGTGAATGAGCTTGGTTATGGAGTTAAATTGTTATAAATTGAGTTGGGCAAATTCTGCACTTGTTGGTGCACATTGAATGTAATTGTAAGCTGCCAAAATGACCTATAATGTGTTGTGAATTATGTTTAGGTCATGGTACAACCAGAATTAGTTTGAATGCTAAGTTTGGTGAGTGTTAAAAGTGATGTTTGATATGTATGCAAGAATTGCAATAAGGCAGTTTGTATTTTAGGCCTATAACTTTAAGTGTGTGGCTCCAATCGGTATGAGACCAATTGGAGATGAAACTAGGCACAAAATGTGCCAACTTTCATGAAGGAAGCTTGCCAAAATTCTGCTTGCAAGGTAGCTTGAAAAATGACCAAATCCAGATTATGTACAATTGAGACCTGAAAATTGACCATTTAGGCAGCAGTTAGTGTTTAGGCCATAACTCACTCAAAACAGGTCCAATTGACCTGAAATTTTAACCATGAATATTTAAGACCCATATCTACAAGTCTTATGAAGACACCAAAGCCCAAAAATGACCATAAGTAAGTCAAACAGCTTGCACAAGTTCGGGTCCAAAAACTGGCCGAACCTAAAATGACCTAAAGTGACCTAAAATGACCAATTTTGGTGCAATTTGACCAGCAATAGTAAAATGACCATAACTTGGCCTACACAACTCAGAATGACCTGAAAGTTTGCCCCACATTCCATAAGACATAGATCTACAAGTTTGTAGTTTTGACCGAAATCCGAAAACCGAGGGAACTAGGTCGTCCGGCTAGGTCAAACTAGTATCCCAGAATCCAGCAAATCGCAAGAAAATGCAGTATACACGGAAATGAATTTGGTAACATGTACCAACCCTAAAAGACTATCGAATGTGAAATATTAATGACATTAAAACCTAAATGACCTAGAATGTACCAAGGGTCGACATAGTAGGTTAACTAAGCGAATAAATGAATTTAGTGAATTAATTATCAAGCATTGTCGTTAGAGACAGTTTAAATGAGCACTGAAACACTTCAAATTGTGTTTCTCAGTTAGCAAAGACTCGGGGAGGGGAAGGAAACATTGAGTCAGAGCCAAGAGACAGTTATCAGAGGTTTGTGCACAATAGCTATTCCTTTTGAAATTTTCAATTGAAATAATTTATGATTATTTTTGTGTTATTGTTTTAAATTGTGTTTGGGCACAATATTTATTTCTTTTGAATTTTTCAGTTAAAATAAATTATGATTATTTGTATGTTATTGTTTTAAATTATGTTTGTGCACAATAAGTTTGACTTCTCATTTTCTACTTAAAAATTTAATTCAACATTATAGTTTTAAATTGTGTCCATGCACAATACTTTTATATTCACTGCTTTTACTAGCAAATTTATGTAGAGAAATGAGTTATGAATAAGTTTTGATTGCTTTGGCTTTGGGAATATTATTTGGAACTTATCGTATTGCCAACTTTGCAAATGGAAATTTTGAGATAAAATGTGATTTATGGTTTGTATGAAATATTGTGATTTGAAATTGTTTTGATTCACATTTGGCATGACACTGTTGATATATTCCTCCCTCTTTGACTTATCAGTCTGGGGTGAGTGTGATTATAATTCTCTCTCTTTGACTTGCCAGTCTGAGGTGAGTGTGGATGAGTACTCATTATATAGCTAGCTTCCTCCCACATTGATTTCGATTTTTGGGGTGAGTGTGTCTTGTCGTGGTGTGCAACACGGCATGTTTGGAAAAAATTGTGTCATGGCCTAAATTATGTTATCGATTGGCAACATTGTATCATTCAGTTATTTGATCGAATTGTGTTATTGATTTGCAAAACGGTATTATTCAATTACTTGATCAAATTTGTGTTAGATGAATTTTGTAAATTGTGAAATGGAATTGTGAATCATTTGATTTGTGGTATCAATAAAAGATTTATATATCGCATTTCAAATTGTTATTGTGCACCATCGAGTAAATTTTACTCGTGATAGCTTTCATTCTTTATCATGAGTAGACAGATGACAGGCGGCAGACTAGGCTGCTAGTACATTCAGCGAGAAATCATCGGGTATATTAAGTATACCATATTCTGCATTTTATATTGTAATGTATGTTCACTGTATGTATATAGTGTTCTTGGTTTTGAGCAGTTGTAAATTAAAATTGTACATTAAAGTTGTAAAATAAATTATGAGTTATTTGGACTTGTAAAGATTGTATTATATTTCTTGTATCTCAGTCTTTGAAAAATTATTGTAGATTTGTGTTGAATTATGCTAGAGTTTGTGATTGAGAAAAATATTGAAGTGCTTTTTACAGGTTTTTGAAGAACTGTTTTATCCAAATTACGGAGGGCACTCTGCCAAAATTTTTTTACAGAAATTACTAATAGTCTAAATGTGTTAGTTAATTCACCTCAGTTCAAAAAGGTTTTTAACACTTGTAAATAGTGCTCACCACTGTAAAAGAAGTAAGAAAAGTTTTTGAAAATCCCTTGCAGTGTATTTAATGGGTTATCAGTAAGCGTAGTTGGTAATTCATTAGGTATACTACAGGATCATGTTATGCCTTACAGAGGGGTAGGGTGTGACAAAAAAGGTTATTGTGGTTCAAAGGTTAAGTCGGGATCATGCGGTTCACATGGTTGGACTAAAAGGCCTATGCTTGGAGGTCTTGCTTCTCAGATTGGTGGTGGAACTTGATTTTGCACCGCATCGAGTAAGAAATCCCTAACCTAAGTTTAGGTTATTAAGCATTGTTCTTAATTATAAGTTTCCTAAAAGTAAAATTGGCCTAAATACCAATTGGTGTTAAAAAGAGTTGTAAACTAATGTTGGGAATGTTAATTGTTTGCATAAAAATGAAAATTGGTTGCATGAGATGCATGACACTACTTATGTTAATTAAAATTAAAATTCCCTAATTTCCTTACCCTAATGCTTCCACACTTCATTTTCATCAAAATGGTTCCCCACTTACTTGGTGAATCCCATACCTTCAAAGCAGGAAACGAAAATCTTAGGTGGGATAAATTTCAAATAGGTGATTGAATTCTTATAAACTGTTAATCATCCTCAAGTACATCTATTCTTTAATTCATAAAAGCCTACCATTGAGAAACTCTTTGCCTATCATATCTTATTTGAGGCTCAATCGTAAGTATTGCTCCTAGCGTTCAAAACTTTAGGTACATCCATTCTTGGCCTATCTTGTACTAGTTAAGTTGTACCCACTTTATTAGCAAATATACAAATTTAAACCTTAATGACCTTAGGTGCATCCGATCTTAGCCACTAAAGTATTTGCATACTCACAACATTTTATGCTTAACAACCACTTTAAGAAGATCTCTTAAACCAAATACATCACCCCTATGTAGCCATAGTCGATAATGCAAATGTTTAAAACTTCTTAAGTGATTGCTTTAGTGAAGAGCGAAGATGTAGTTTCTAAAACCACACCGCTTATCAACTTAATTATTTTGGTTGGAAGATTCTTTAGCTAACTTAATTACTATTAGATCTCACTTTGCACATTAACTAATTTTGTATGCAAATCCAGTACACATCCATAAATATACATATCTCATACATAAATTCATAAATGATAATATAAAAAGCATGATCATGGATTTTTCTATGGAACTCTAATCCCTGCCACTAGCATTAGAGTTAAAGGCTTTCTTATGTTATCATCCATCTATTTATATGCATACATAAGACTTCAACTAATCTTGATGTCATATGCTGCTACTAATCTCATCAATATCTTAGGCCTTCTTTCTTATTTTAAACTCCACCAATGTCATTACATTTAGTATCTTTGGCATACCAAGGCGAGAATTACAAAAGAAATGAGCTCATAGGCCCATATAAATGAATTACAATCTTTATGCATTATAAAAATTTATAATGCAACTCTTGAAAATAATAAAATTAATTATTACAACCCCAAATGAAAACAAGGAGGAAAAACAATCACATATTTCTCTTATACTTTGTTATACTACTTAACTCTTTAATATACTAGCAGAGCTTCATTTAAACTTATTCATCTAAATTTTTAATCCTTTACTTCCAAGAGTTTAATTACTCAACAATCTCATTCAACCCACACAAACAAAAATTCTTCATTTCTACATTGCCAGCTAACACAAGTACAAACACCTTTTGTCTTGCCTCCCTTATTATTCATTTTCATATATGATTCTATTACAAAACCTCAAATAATTTGGAGGCTTGAATACAAACAAGTGATTCAAAACACAATCTCTACGTTATAGCAACATTCTCAATTTATTTAATAATCATATTTATTTCAAAATATTTACATCATATCAATTTAGCAAATCTAACCTATCCTGATTTATGAGAGAATGTGTAAAATACACACATAAAAATATCCACCATCTTTACCCCAACTTTGAGAATAAAGGAATTAAACCTCTCAATAACCTATTAGAATAAATTTCAATAATTGTTCCTGAACTTATATGATTGTAACACTAAAGTCTTTTAACTTAAAAATCTAACATAAAACTCCTTTAACTTTTAAATTTTGCACAATAAAATCCCTCTTATCTCCAATCACTAGTTTTCCAATTAAAAGCTAATATGGATAAATCCAATATGGTGGTCAATTAGTATTTCTCTCTCCTATCTCGTGTAACAAGACCATCCTTCAATTTTACTAGTTGTAACACTTCAACTTTGTCATTTCTAACACCATTGTCCTTCAACTTTGTCATTTATAACGTTATTGTCCCACAACTTTACATCAGTGTAACACCATTGTTGTTTAAAAAAACATTCCTATGATCCCATCCAATATAGATATACTATAAAATTTTTAATCTTATTTTATCTATTAAGTGATATAATTTTTTTTAAACTTTTTTTAGTATATTTAACTTTGTTGTGTGCCGAAAACACCAATTAAAAATATTTTACCTAAACTGCTTATGTATAGGGCAAGTAGAGGTTGATCCCATAGGGATTGAGTAAATGCAAACAAGAAAATAAATCTTAGAGACACAAATAAACAAAAGGAACTTAGAACACACAAAATAAATACCTAATCTACCAAACTGAATATGCAAAGTAAAATAAAAGAGGGTTTTGATTTGTAATTACTAAACTACTGAAGCTAAAACTAAGAATGCTAGAATATAAATATAAAACTAATGACACTTATAAATATGATAAACAACTAGATTGCAACAAATTTAGTAGAGAAAGTGTATTCATCATGTAACAAGTATCGATCATTGACTAAAGATGCAAATTTATTTAATTTAATAAATTGGTTATAGACGTTAACAACTTCCTTATCTTTCCTTACAGATTGGATTAACCGAGAAGTGCTCTACAATTAATCTCTCAACATCATACTCAATCTAAGACTAGAGCACCTTAAAATTAAGTTTAATGGTAGCATTAATAATTAGAAAGACATCCTAATTCAAGGTAACTCATTCAGCATGGTTCATTTAACCTAAACACTCATCTTTATAATGAAACAAATCATCATGTACTACTTGTACTCAGATTATTCAAGCTATTATATACTCAAATTATCTTAACTTAGCAATATGTTTTCATGCACAGTTAATTAGTTGGCCACCCTAACTAGCCATACATTCAACATTCATAAAATAAATCAAAAGATAAGTGATACTTAATATAAAATAAATCTGAATTTTATTAAACTTAAATCAAAGTCTTATGATAACAAGTTCCATGGCTTCTACTATCTCCCTATTGAATTACAAAACTAATCACACATAACTAAGAACATTAATTATAAACTAATTAATAAAAGAATAGAGAAAAACATGCTGCCTCTTATGAATCAATTTGATCAACTTGAATCTCATGTTGATGATGATGCTACACACTGCAAAGGATGTAGAAGTGGTCCACAAGCTAAAAGTGTAACACCCCTAAGTTCGGTAGTGCGTTCTACTGTTCCGGTGGCCAGTGTTGTCCGGACAGCTAGGATGCCTAGAACTACACTTCAATATGAGTGAGGAGACATAAAATAATGAAATACAAGAAAAGAAAATACAAGAAAAACAAAGGAAAAATAATAGTAAAGAAATGCAATCAAGTTAAGCGAGCCGAGAACCCTAGCGATGGGTGACCGCACCGGGAAGTCACGGCGTGGACTGTTGACTAGCCCTGGACCGTGGTGAACCCTGAAAAATATTTTTAGGACTTAAATAGACACCTATTGAATTATAAATATCATTAGAAATATCAAAGAAAAATTAAATAATTAGTACAAAGAAAAGTGAGAAATCGAAAAACGGACAAAACTCGGTGTTACCGAAAAATCGGGAATGTAACCCGAACAGGGGCATTGTGATCATTTGACACCCCGAGTTGTCTTTTGACCTAAATGTCCATTAAAAATAAATAATATTACACTTGGAAAATATAATAAAAAATTAAATTAGTGGTACATAATATAAATAGCAAAAATGGGGAGTTAAATGTGGGAAAATGAAATTTATGAATAAACTAATATTAAAGGCCCTTAGTGCTCCACTCACCCACCAAAGTGGACCACTTATTCATCAATTTGGACCAGCAGATTGTCATCTTCCTCACTTTTCAAAATTTCAGCAGTGCACCTCCATTGAAGATACTCCATGGCCAAAGCTTAACCAAGCCATGCAACCATGATTTAGCCACATTTTTCACTAGGTTCCTTCACAAAAACTGTTCTACACCACTTGGGCAGTAGATAGGCAGCAAGAAGACCAAATTAGATTTGGAAGAGTTTCCAAAGTGGTAAGTTTGTGTTTTTGGTTAGTGCTTCATTAAAGTTAGTAAGAATGTTATGGGTACTTGAATTATGGAGAGATTTTTGAGGTTTGATGTTTAAAGGGGGATGTGTACTTTTAGCAGCCATGGAAACACTTTGAAGGCAGTTTATTTTTGCTTGTAAATAGTGAATTAAATGATTGATTAAATGTATATTGTGTAGGAAATTTTTTGGGTGATGTATACTTAGTATATGTAAATGTGAATTGAAATTTGAAGCTTGGAAATTTATGGAATGTAAAGGCACCACTGCGGCAGGTTGTTAACTCTTGAAGAATGATGGAATTCATGCTTGGTTTATGGTGTATTAATGTTGAATTGTGTTGGATGTTATGGCAGTTTGAGTGTATATATGATGGTGTGAAGTTGGACATGAAAAAAATGTTATGATTAGGTGCTTGAATTGTTGTAATTGAGTTGAAAAATTCTACACTTTATGGTGTTTGTTGAATGTAATTGTAAGCTGCAAAAATGACCTATAATATGTTGTAAATTATGTTTAGGTTATGGTACAACCAGAATTGACTTGAATGTTGAGTTTGGTAAGTGTTAGGAGTGATCCTTGATGTGTATGAAAGAAATGTAATAAGGCAGTTTGTGTTTTAGGCCTATAACTTTAAGTGTGTGGCTCCAATTGGTATGAGACCAATTGGAAGTGAAACTAGGCACAAAATGTGCCAACTTTCATGAAGGAAGCTTGCCAAAATTCTGCTTGCAAGGTAGCTTGAAAAATGACCAAATCCGGATTAAGTGCAAATAAGGCCTGAAAATTGACCATTTGGGCAGCAGTTAGTGTTTAGGCCATAACTCACTCAAAACAGGTCTAATTGACCTGAACTTTTGACCATGAATAGTTAAGCAAGTCAAACAGCTTGCACAAGTTCGGGTCCAAAAACTGGCCGAACCTAAAATGACCTAAAATGACCTAAAGTGACCAATTTTGGTGCAAGTTGACCAGCAATAGTAAAATGACCATAACTTGGTCTACATAACTCAGAATGACCTGAAATTTTGCCCCGCATTCCATAAGACCTAGATCTACAAGTTTGTAGTTTTGACTGAAACCTGAAAACTGAGGGAACTAGGTCGTCCGGCTAGGTCAAACTAGTATCCCGGAATCTAGCAAATTGCAAGAAAATGCAAAATACATGGAAATGAACTTGGTAGTATGTACCAACCCTAAAAGACTATCGAATGTGATATATTAGTAACATTAAAACCTAATTTACATAGAATGCATCGAGGGTCGACATATTAGGTTGACTAAGCAAATAATAGAATTCAGTGAATTAATTATCACGCATTATCGTTAGAGACAGTTTAAATGAGTACTGAAACACTTCAAATTGTGTTTCTCAGTTAGCAAAGACTCAGGGAAAGGGAAGGAAACACTGAGTCAAGACCAGGAGACAGATATCAGAGGTTTGTGCACAATAGTTATTTCTTTTGAATTTTTCAATTGAAATAAAGTATAATTATTTGTAAGTCAATATTTTAAATTGTGTTTGTGCACAATAGACATTTCTTTTGAATTTTTCAATTGAAGTAAATTATGATTAATTTTATGTTATTGTTTTAAATTGTGTTTGTGCACAACAGTTATTTCTTTTGAATTTTTCAATTGAAATAAATTATGACTATTTGTATATTATTGTTTTTAATTATGGAAATGTGTTTGAATGGATACTTATTGCTTGAAAAGCATTGTAAATGGTTTGAAACTGTGGAAAAATTGATTTAGTGTGATTTGTGAAAATTTGAAGTTAATTATGAATTGTGTTATCAATTTGTGAATGAATTTATGACTTTAGAAATTTATTGGATTCTTACGAATCATTTGAATAAAATGTTTGGAATTGATTTTGTGTTCACACTTAGCAAGACAGTATCATATCATTCCTTCTCCATTTATGGGGTTGTGATCGTTTATTTTCCTTCTCCATTTATGGAGTCATGATCGTTTATTTTTCTCCCTCTCTGGTTTACCAGTTGAGGTGATTGGACGAGTACTCATTATATAGCTAGCTCCCTTCCTCATTGATTTCGATTAGTGGGGTTGTGATTGCTTTATCGTAGTGTACAACGCGGCATAGATCGGAAATTTTGTGTCATGGCTTAAGTTGTGAATGAATTGGCAACACTGTATTCTTAAATTATTCGACTAAATTGTGTTATTATGCGATTTGATAATTTGTGAAATGGAGTTTAAATTCTTATTGACATTCACTGTCTTTTGAATTTAACCATGTTTTGACTATTGAGATTTATTGTGATATTGTGAATTGGAGTTTAAATTCTTATTGACATTCACTGTCTTTTGAATTTAACTACGTTTTGATTACTGAGATTTATTGTGATATTGTGTTAAATTCCTTATGACATTCATTGTGTTGAATTTAACTATGGTTTTACGTATCTATCATTTATATGATTTATGAACTGTGATTTAAAGTTGTATTTGGTTAATGTTGTGCACCACTGAGACATTGTCTCAGCGATAGCTTTTCATTCTTTATCACGGTGAAATGAGACAGAGCGGCGAGACTAGGCTGCTAGTACATCCAGCGAGAGATTATCGGGTATAATGAGTATACCACATTTTGCATTTTGTACTGTAATGTATATTTACTGTATGTATATTTTGTTCTTAGTTTGAGCAGTTGTAAATTAAAATTGTACATTAAAGTTGTAAAGTAAATTATGAGTATTTTGACTTGTAAAAATTGTATTATATTTCTTGTATCTCAGTCTTTGAAAAATCTGTAACACCCTCCCAGTAGCAACTCTGTACATTCTACTGTTCCGGTGACCAGTGTCGGTCCGGACAGCTAGAACGTTCGGAAAAATATTTAAACTAAAGAGAGGAACCATAATTAACTTAAATATTAATAAGAAAAATTTAGGAAAAATTTTAGAAATAAAATACAACCAAGTTAAACGAGCCGGTGCCCTAGCGATGGGTAACCCAGAGGGAAGTTGCGGTTCTCGCAACTAGGAGCCCTAGACCTGGGGCAAAAATCATAAAATAATTTTTGAAACTCCGGAGAAGGGTCATTGAGGTCCCTATGGCATTAGAATGCCAAGAAAATATTTAGAAAAATTTTTCAATCGGTACAGACAATTTTGACCCGTTAAGCCAAACAAAGGGCATTTTGGTCATTTCGCCTTCAGAGGTGATTTTTGGCCGACTTGTCCAGTTGAGTAAATAATTATTATAACATAAAATGTGAATAAATATTGTTAAAAATTAAATTAAAAATAAGTAGAGAAGTAAAGAATAGAAAATGATATAAAAGGCTCATTTATGACATATGATGATGTCATTTAAAAGCTTCCACCAATCACATTTAAATAATTATTTAATTAATTAATAAAAAGAGATAAATAAGGCCAAAGGAATTAAAAAACCAGCTGCCTTCTTCTACCCCAAAACCAGCCAAAATCCATGCCTAGCCCAAACCTCCATTAACATCTTCAAAAAGCTTTATTTCTCTCCTCCTTTCACCATAATTCCTCCTATTTCTTTCACTAAAATTCATCCTTGCACCTTGCATAACCTTTTGGCAGCCAAGAAGAAGAAAGAAAGTGAAGTTAAGCTTGGGAAAATTCTGCCCTACAAGAGGTTAGTGCACATATATACTTAGAACTCTTTATTTCCAGGTTAAAGACTTAAAAAGGAGTAAGAATTCGAAAGTCAAATGAATGAAATTTATGTTTATGTTTACCATGAATTTCGGCAGCCCTAAGGAAGGAACAAGATTGAGTGTCTTGATGGACTTGGAGTGAACTAGAGATCATATTTAAAGTATGTAAATATAAGGATAATGAATTGGTTAGTTAAATAAGGTAACATGGGTGAACCTTGAATTTGGGCTAGGGTTTGGGAGTGAAAATTTGACTTGGCTTATGAAATTATTAAAGAACATTCTAATGGTCAATTAGTGACCATTTGAGGTAAGTTGACCATAATTTGGACTGAAATATAGCATGGCAAAGTGAAATGTGTATGCTGCCTAGTGAGTGCAGCAGGGTGGCTGTGATTCCAGCCCACTTAGATAGCCATAACTTTGGCTGTGTAGGTCCAATTGGTGTTTGTCTAATTGGACATGAAACTAGACTTATAATGGCACAATTTTTCTGAAGAAACCATGTCCAAAAGACCAAAGCAAGTGGACCAAAAATTTGCCCCAATCCGGATACCACATAAGCAGGTTCTCTGAGAATGACCAAATGAGCGATGGCTGTTCATTTGGCCATAACTCACTGTAGATATGGTCAATTGACCTGAAATTTTTACAGCAACAATTTAAGACATAGAAAAACAACTTTCATGAAGAAATCTACCCCAAATTATGACCAAAACCTATCCAACAAGGCAGTGGCAGTCACTGTTCATTGTACTGTAGATTTGGTAAATTCTGCAGTTTTGCAATCCGGCCAGCTGTGGTTTTTGGACCATATCTGGAGCTACAAAACTCCAAATGGAGTGATTCAAAAAAAGAAATTCAACTAGACAAAATAAGGAACAACTTTCATGTTTACCATTTCCTCAAATTTTCACTGTAACAGTCACCAATGGAATAGTAAATTTGGGTTACAAAAACTGAAAATTCTGCTTCCCTTGGTTTAAACTTAGAAATGGTATTAATGCTTAATGCCAACAAGTTTTGAATGCAAAATGTGGTATGTTGGGAGTGTCAAAACCAATGTACCTATTTTCTATCAAAAAGTCAACATTTTTGTTGACCAATGAGGTGAATAGTGACACCAAAACTTGAAATTCAAAATTTGAAGAATTCAAAAGTATCAAATGCCCTAGTATACCTAACAAGATTGGTTTGGATAGTTTGGCATGCCAATAGGGTTCAGTTAGCAGTACTGCACATGGCATTATGCCATTCTGTGATTTTATGGCTTTTAGCCATTTTGATATTGTGTTGAGACTTGGTCTCGTGCCTAATACTATTTACAGCTTGTTAGCTGTTCTGTTGCACACCGAGAGATACATATGTGACCGATGGTGTGACGGCCCGAGGTACTTGATACCCAGTGCCAGTTTACCCGTTTATCCAGTCCAGTCGTCCAGTATAGGTTACTTAGGTAACTAAATAAATGAAAATGGACAAAGTTAAAGAAATAAATAAATATAACAAATACAAAACAAATAAGACATGTACATTCAATACATATTTATTTTCTGCTATTTTCTTTTATTTTATTATTGCACCACTAAGCATCATTGCTTAGCGCGTTGCTTTTGCCACGCTAGGTTCTGGAGATACTGATCGTGAGCCCAGTAGACCGCAGACTGGGTGAGTCCATCCTGCAGCTCTGCATAGTGTCCGTGTCACCTCACCATCTACCGTGCATTGGTAGGACACTAGGCTTCATTTTGGTATTTTGTAATTGATTTTTATTTTCCTTTGTGTAAATGAAACTTATGTAATGTATTTTGATTTTCATGTAAATAATGAAAATTGTGTTGATGAATGGAAAAGTGAATGTTTATCTGTGATTATACATGATATCACACGAGATGAATGATTGAGAAATGAAATTGAAAAATGTTGAGATTCTGATACTGGAGTTTGAGAGTGATGAGATATGAATATTGGAAGTGTTTTTCACAGGTTCTGAAGAACTGTTTTCTCCATTTTTAGCCGGTACTCTGCCGGATTTTCTATAAAATTTTCAGAACCTCAAATAAATTGTAATTTCAATAAATGGTTTAAATGAATTATATTTCACAAGTTGTATTCAAAACTATGATAAAAATAAATTAAGGTAAAATAGAGTGTGCCGGTACACCGTGTGACACTGCTTACTCGGAGATACTGTACACGGGTAAGGGGTGTCACATTTAGTGGTATCAGAGCTTGGTTTAGGCGTTTCTGGGCCTAGATTGAGTCCATACCATGCATTGCATTTGTAAGAGTCGAGGTGACACTAATGCAGATCTGTTTGTCTTTCTTATTTTGAATAGGATATGGACCTTACATCACAGAGAGCAATTGAGGAGGAAGTGGAGAGTCATGCTCCACCTGTAGCAGCTGAGACTGAGGGTAGGGGAGAACCTACTCCGCCAGCTCAAGCAGAGCCTACTCAGCCTCCACAGGCCATGTTCCAACAAATGGCCGAATTCTTCAGACACATGGCTGGGGTAATGCCAGCAGCAGCACCACCACCACCACCTCCACAACCAAAATCACACCTGGAAAAATTGAGAAAGTATGGAGGAGTGGACTTCTTTGGCAAGAGAGAAGATGATTACATTGCGGTAGAATTGGTTGAGCAGAGCAGTGAGTCTTAAAACAACTCCACTGCACCCAGACAAAACCTAGAAGCGCCATATCTCTTTGCAAGATGATGCTTATGAATGGTGGGATACGGTGTCGATGAAATCTGACCAGAAATGGTAACTTGGGACTTTTTCCTCTCAGAATTCAAGAAGAAATATGTGGGTACTGTATATCTAGAAGAGAGAAGAAGGGAATTCATTAACCTAAGGCAGAGGCAGCTGCCAATGGCCGAGTATGAGAAGGAATTCGTTAGATTGAGCTGCTATGGAAGGGAGATAGTCCCTAATGAAGCTGAAAGGTGCAAGAGATTTGAAGAGGGACTAAATGACAACATAAAGATCATGATCACTGCCTTGGGAATTACCGACTTCACTAAGTTAGTGGAAGCTGCAATAAAGGTTGAAAAAGTAAGAATCAGTGAGCAGACTAGAAGGGAAAGACAGCAGAAGAGGGGCCCAGGTCAGTCTAGTTCAGCTCCTGCATCTGGGAAGAAGTTCAAGGGTCCATCTGTACAGAGTTCAGGCCAGCCACAAGGTCAGGGTCAGTCTCAGGGGCCCAGGCCACAGTTTACCCCTAGGAGAGGTTAGTCCACACCATCAGTGGGCAGCTCTCCAGGGATGGGGTTCAGGGGACCAGCCCCAGTATCTTCTGCATATCCACACTGTTTGAAATGGCATAAGGGGGAGTGTTGGAGAGTGACTGGTGCCTGCTTAAGGTGTGGGTCAACAGAGCATCAGTTGAAGAACTGTCCATGTAGAACTACTACAATTTGCTCGGCATAAGCGCATGCACTGCTCCTGCACCACAAAGGGGTAGGAAATCTGGCAAATCTGACGTAGTGGGACCATTACAGAGGCCTACATCTGAGCCAGCAGAGAGGCCAGATAACAGACCACCTGCCAGAGCCTATGCCATTAGAGCTCAAGAAGAGCAAGATGCCACGGACGTCATCAGGGGTACGTTCTCCCTCTACAATACATCTGTGCATGCATTAGTGGATCCAGGATCCACTCATTCATACATTTGCATCAACTTACCCGTAGAAAGGGGGATACTAGTAGGGGAGAGTGACCAAGACATTCTGGTCACTAATCCATTGGGCCACAGTGTAGTGGTGAACAAAGTATACAAGGGTTGCCCGTTAAGGATTCAGGGGTATGAATTCTTGGTAGACCTAATTGAGTTGCCCTTCCACGAGTTTGACTTGATTTTGGGAATGGACTAGTTGTCACGTCATCAGGCAATAGTTGATTTCAAATTGAAGAGAATTTCTTTGAAAACTTCTGAGGGTAATGAGATCACAGTTGTGGGGGAAAGGACAGATTTTCTGTCCAACGTTATCTCAGCCACAGTTGTAAGAAGAATGATGAGAAAAGGCTGTGAAGCCTACCTAGCACATGTGGTGGATACTAGGCAGGCTAAGCCAAACCTGAGTGATATACCCACACTAAGAGACTTCCCAGAGGTATTTCCTGAAGAGTTGCCTGGTTTACCACCAGAAAGGGAAGTTGAATTTGCTATTGAGACACTGCCGGGTACAACACCCATTTCCATTGCTCCTTATAGGATGGCACCCACTGAATTGAAGGAGTTGAAAACTCAGTTGCAAGAGTTTCTTGATAAGGGGTTCATACGCCCCAGTGTGTCACCGTGGGGAGCTCCAGTGCTGTTTGTAAAGAAAAAGGATGGGACTTTGAGGCTATGTATCGATTACCGGCAGTTGAATAAAGTGACTATGAAGAACAAATATCCGTTGCCTAGAATTGATGATCTGTTTGATCAGTTGAAGGGAGCAGGAGTATTTTCTAAGATTGATCTCAGATCATGTATCATCAGTTGAGGGTGAAGGATGTAGATGTGCCCCAGACTGCATTCAGGACCCGGTATGGGCATTATGAGTTTCTGGTGATGCCCTTTGGCCTAACAAATGCACCAGCGGCATTTATGGACCTTATGAACCGTATCTTCCATCCATACCTAGATCGGTTCGTAGTGGTCTTTATTGATGATATTCTGGTGTATTCCAAGACCAGGGAAGAATATGATGAGCATTTGAGGATTGTTCTGCAAACCCTGAGAGAAAAGAAGTTGTATGCTAAGTTGTCCAAGTGTGACTTTTGGTTGAATGAGATTGCATTTCTTGGACACATAGTGTCAGCTGATGGGATTAGGGTGGATCCCAAGAAAATAGAAGCAGTGATGGAATGGAAGCCTCCCAAGAATACAACTGAGGTCAGAAGCTTCTTGGGGCTAGCTGGGTATTACAGGAGATTTGTGAAGGGATTTTCCTTAATAGCTGCTCCAATGATCAAGTTATTACACAAGAATGTCAGATTTGATTGGAATGACAAGTGTCAGACCAGTTTTGAGAAGTTGAAGGCTATGTTGACAGAGGCACCAGTGTTAACACAGCCAGTGTCAGGAAAGGACTTTGTAGTCTACAGTGATGCCTCTCATAATGGGTTAGGGTGTGTATTGATGCAAGAGGGGAAGTTGGTCGCTTATGCTTCCAGGCAGCTAAGGCCACATGAACAAAATTACCCTACCCATGATCTAGAGCTTGCAGCAATTATCTTTGCACTGAAGATATGGAGGCATTACTTGTATGGTGAAAAGTGCTACATTTACACAGACCACAAGAGTCTAAAATATTTGCCAACTCAGAAGGAGCTCAACCTTAGATAGAGGTGATGGATTGAGTTCCTGAAGGACTATGATTGTGTAATTGACTACCATCCTGGGAAGGCAAATGTAGTTGCTGATGCTTTGAGCAGAAAATCCATGACAGCTTTGAGATCATTGAATGCCCGTCTATCTTTGGTTCGAGATGGAGCTATTTTGGCTGAGTTGTAAGTGAGGCCAAACCTGCTACAGCAGATTTTAGATGGGCAAAAGGCAGATGAAAAGTTAATGGCTATTATGAGCAAAATCCCAGAGGGAAAAGCAACTGACTATGGGGTGAAAGCAGATGGGTGTCTGTATTACAAAGGAAGACTGTGTGTACCAGATAATGGGGAATTAAAGGCCAGTATTCTAAAAGAGGCACACACCAGTGTATATGCTATGCACCCAGGAAGTACAAAGATGTATCATGATCTGAAGCTTCAGTATTGGTGGCCTGGTATGAAGAAAGACATAGCTGACTACGTGACTAAATGCTTGACATGTCAGCAAGTCAAGGCAGAACATCAAGTTCCATCGGGTTTGCTACTGCCTATACGTATACCTGAATGGAAATGGGATCAGGTCACCATGGATTTTGTAAGTGGTCTACCTCTCACCCGGAAGAAACATGATGTAGTATGGGTGATAGTTGATAGATTGACTAAGTCAGCACACTTTCTGCCAGTTAGGACTGACTACTCCCTGGAAAAATTAGCAGAAATGTATATCAGTGAGATAGTTAGACTGCATGGAATTCCACTTTCCATCATATCTGATCGAGACCCAAGGTTTACATCGAGATTTTGGAAGAAGTTGCATGAGTCCTTGGGTACACAACTCCACTTCAGCACAGCTTTCCATCCTCAGACGGATGGGCAATCCGAAAGAGTAATCCAGGTAAATAATTGAAACTAATGGAATTGATATAAATATTGAATTTAAATGATAACAATAACATGAAATATATGTCAGGTCCTTGAGGATATGCTGAGGAGTTGTGTCATTGAGTTTGAGGGAAGTTGGGATAGATACCTCCCACTGGCAGAATTTGCATACAACAATAGCTACTAAGCTAGTATCCAAATGGCCCCATATGAAGCATTGTATGGGAGAAAATGTAGAACTCCAGTGTGCTGGACTGAATTGGGCGAAGACAAACTGGTGGGGCCAGACCTGGTGAAACAGACTGAGGAGAAAGTGAAACTAATCAAAGCCAATCTGAAGGTTGCCTGCATGCATGTAAATCTTATGCCGACCTGAAGAGAAAAGAAATAGAATATGTGGTTGGCGACAAAGTGTTCCTCAAGGTGTCACCATGGAAGAAGGTATTGAGGTTTGGAAGAAAAGGTAAGTTAAGCCCTAAGTTCATTGGCCCATATGAAGTCCTTGAACGTGTGGGTCCAGTGGCCTATAGGCTAGCTTTACCACTAGAGCTGGACAAGATCCACAATGTGTTTCACGTGTCCATGCTCAGAAGATACCGCTCAGACCCTTCACATGTCATCTCCAGGGAAATACAGCTGGATTTGACATATGAAGAAGAACCTCTACGGATCCTGGCTCGGGAAGTAAAAGAGTTGAGAAATAAGCAGATTCCACTGGTGAAAGTGCTTTGGAGACACCACAACACCGAGGAGGCAACTTGGGAAAGTGAAGAGACGATAAGGCAACAGTTTCCTCAACTGTTTGCATCAGGTAAATTTCGAGGACGAAATTTAAATTAGAGGGGAAGAGTTGTAACACCCTTCCGGTAGCAACTCCGTACATTCTCTTTATTCGGTGACGATGTCGGTCCGGACAGCTAGAACGTCCGAAAAAATATTTAAACTAAAGTGAGGAACCATAATTAACTTAAATATTAATAAGAAAAATTTAGGAAAAATTTTAGAAATAAAATACAACCAAGTTAAACGAGCCGGTGCCCTAGCGATGGGTAACCCAAAGGGAAGTTGCGGTTCTCGTAACTAGGAGCCCTAGACCCGGGGAAAAAATCATAAAATAATTTTTGAAACTCCGGAGAAGGGTCATTGAGGTCCCTATGGCATTAGAATGCCAAGAAAATATTTAGAAAAATTTTTCAATCGGTACAGACAATTTTGACCCGTTAAGCCAAACGGAGGGCATTTTGGTCATTTCGCCTTCAGAGGTGATTTTTGGCCGACTTGTCCAGTTGAGTAAATAATTATTATAACATAAAATGTGCATAAATATTGCTAAAAATTAAATTGAAAATAAGTAGAGAAGTAAAGAATAGAAAATGAGATAAAAGGCTCATTTATGACATATGATGATGTCATTTAAAAGCTTCCACCAATCACATTTAAACAACTATTTAATTAATTAATAAAAAGAGATAAATAAGGCCAAAGGAATTAAAAAACCAGCTGCCTTCTTCTTCCCCAAAACCAGCCAAAATCCATGCCTAGCCCAAACCTCCATTAACATCTTCAAAAAGCTTCATTTCTCTCCTCCTTTCACCGTAATTCCTCCTATTCCTTTCACTAAAATTCATCCTTGCACCTTGCATAACCTTTTGGCAGCCAAGAAGAAGAAAGAAAGTGAAGTTAAGCTTGGGAAAATTCTGCCCTACAAGAGGTTAGTGCACATATATACTTAGAACTCTTTATTTCCATGTTAAAGACTCAAAAAGGAGTAAGAATTTGAAAGTCAAATGAATGAAATTTATGTTTATGTTTACCATGAATTTCGGCAGCCCTAAGGAAGGAACAAGATTGAGTGTCTTGATGGACTTGGAGTGAACTAGAGATCATATTTAAAGTATGTAAATATAAGGATAATGAATTGGTTAGTTAAATAAGGTAACATGGGTGAACCTTGAATTTGGGCTAGGGTTTGGGAGTGAAAATTTGACTTGGCTTATGAAATTATTAAAGAACATTCTAATGGTCAATTAGTGACCATTTGAGGTAATTTGACCATAATTTGGACTGAAATATAGCATGGCAAAGTGAAATGTGTATGCTGCCTAGTGAGTGCTGTGAGGTGGTCGTGAGTCCAGCCCACTTAGACAGCCATAACTTTGGCTGTGTAGGTCCAATTGGTGTTTGTCTAATTGGACATGAAACTAGACTTATAATGGCACAATTTTTCTGAAGAAACCATGTCCAAAAGACCAAAGCAAGTGGACCAAAAATTGGCCCCAATCCGGATACCCTGCAAACAGGTTCTGCAGAATGACCAAATGAACAGTAACTGTTCATTTGGCCATAACTCACTGTAGATATGGTCAATTGACCTGAAATTTTTACAGCAATAATTTAAGACATAGAAAAACAACTTTCATGAAGAAACCTACCCCAAATTATGACCAGAACCTATCCAACAAGGCAGTGGCGATCCTTTGTTCATTATCTGTAGATTTGGTAAATTCTGCAGTTTTGCAATCCGGCCAGCTGTGGTTTTTGGACCATATCTGGAGTTAAAAAACTCCAAGTGGAGTGATTCAAAAAAAGAAATTCAACTAGACAAAATAAGGAACAACTTTCATGTTTACCATTTCCTCAAATTTTCACTGTAACAGTCACCAATGGAACAGTAAAGTTGGGTTACAAAAACTGAAAATTCTGCTTCCCTTGGTTTAAACTTAGAAATGGTATTAATGCTTAATGCCAACAAGTTTTGAATGCAAAATGTGGTATGTTGGGAGTATCAAAACCAATGTACCTATTTTCTATCAAAAAGTCAACATTTTTGTTGACCAATGAGGTGAATAGTGACACCAAAACTTGAAATTCAAAATTTGAAGAATTCAAAAGTATCAAATGCCCTAGTATACCTAACAAGATTGGTTTGGATAGTTTGGCATGCCAATAGGGTTCGGTTAGCAAGATCGCACATGGCATTATGCCATTACGTGATTTATGGCTTTTAGCCATTTTGATATTGTGTTGAGACTTGGCCTCGTGCCTAATACTATTCTGACTTGTTAGGTACATTACACCGGGAGATACATATGTGACCGATGGTGTGACGGCCCGAGGTACTTGATACCCAGTGCCAGTTTACCCGTTTATCCAGTCCAGTCGTCCAGTATAGGTTACTTGGGCAACTAAATAAATGAAAATGGACAAAGTTAAAGAAATAAATAAATATAACAAATACAAAACAAATAAGACATGTACATTCAATACATATTTATTTTCTGCTATTTTCTTTTATTTTATTATTGCACCACTAAGCATCATTGCTTAGCGCGTTGCTTTTGCCACGCGTAGGTTCTGGAGATACTGATCGTGAGCCCAGTAGACCGCAGACTGGGTGAGTCCATCCTGTAGCTCTGCATAGTGTCCGTGTCACCTCACCATCTACCGTGCATTGGTAGGACACTAGGCTTCATTTTGATATTTTGTAATTGATTTTTATTTTCCTTTGTGTAAATGAAACTTATATAATGTATTTTGATTTTCATGTAAATAATGAAAATTGTGTTGATGAATGGAAAAGTGAATGTTTATCTGTGATTATACATGATATCACACGAGATGAATGATTGAGAAATGAAATTGAAAAATGTTGAGATTCTGATATTGGAGTTTGAGAGTGATGAGATATGAATATTGGAAGTGTTTTTCACAGGTTCCGAAGAACTGTTTTCTCCATTTTTAGCCGGTACTCTGCCGGATTTTCTATAAAATTTTCGGAACCTCAAATAAATTGTAATTTCAATAAATGGTTTAAATGAATTATATTTCACGAGTTGTATTCAAAACTATGATAAAAATAAATTAAGGTAAAATAGAGTGTGCCGGTACACTGTGTGACACTGCTTACTCGGAGATACTGTACACGGGTAAGGGGTGTCACAAAATCACTGTGGATTTGAGTTGAGAAATATGTTGTGTTAAGAAAAATGTTGGAGTTGAGATTTGGAAATATACTGAAGTGCTTTTTATGTCACACCCTACCCCTCAGTAAGGCATAACATGATCCCGTAGTATACCTAATGAATTACCAACTCCGTCTACTGATAACCCATTAAATACACTACAAGGGATTTTAAAAACTTTTCTTACTTCTTTTACAGTGGTGAGTACTATTTACAGGTGTTAAAGACTTTGGTGAACTGAGTGAAATAACTAACTCAATTGGTTTATTTGGAATTTCTGTAAAAATTTTGGCAGAGTGCCATCTGTATTTTGGACAAAACAGTTCTTCAGAAAACCTGTAAAAAGTACTTCAATAATTTTCCAAATCTCAACTTCAATACATTTCTCAACACAACAATTTATCAACTCAATTCCATATAAATTTTTCAAAGTCTGAGATAAGGAAATATAATACAGTTTTTACAAGTCAAAACAGCTCATAATTATTTTACAACTTCAAGGTACAATTTGAATTTACAACTGCTCAAAACCAAAAACAAAATGTACATACAGTGTCATACATTACAGTACAAAATGCAAAATATTGGTATACTCACTATACCCAAAAAATCTCTCGCTGGAGGTATATGCAGCCTAGTCTGCTTTACTGTCTCTCTACTGCGTGATAATTAAAAGCTATCATTTGAGACAATGTCTCAGTGGTGCACAACATTAACCAAATACAATTTAAATCACAATTCATAAGTCATGTAAATAGTGGATACTTAAAATCATAGTTAAATTCAAGACAATAAATGTCAACAAGAATTTAAACTCCACAATAATTTTTCATAAGTCAGATCATGTTTGAATTCAAAAGACAGTATATGTCAATGAGAGTTTAAATCAATTTCACAATCTCACAATACATAATAATGCAATTTAGTCGAATAATTTAATAATACAGTGTTGCCAATTCATTCACAACTTAAGCCATGACACAAATTTCCGATCAATGTCGTGTTGTACACCACGACAAAGCAATCACAACCTCACTAATCGAAATCAATGAGGAAGGGGAGCTAGCTATATAGTGAGTACTCATCCGATCACCTCAACTGGTAAACCAGAGAGGGAGAAAAATAAACGATCACGACTCCATAAATGGAGAAGGAAATAAACGATCACAACTCCATAAATGGAGAAGGAATGATATGATACTGTCATGCTAAGTGTGAACACAAAATCAATTCCAAACATTTTATTCAAATGATTCGTGAGAATCCAATAAATTTCCCAAGTCATAATTTCATTCACAAAATGGCAACACAATTCATAATTAACTTCAATTTCCACAAAAACCATTTACAGTGCTTTTCAATCAATAAGTTTCCATCAATATCATTCAAACAATTTTTCACAGTTTCAAACCATTCACAATGTTTTTCAATCAATAAGTGTCCACCAAACACATTTCCACAATTTAAAACAATGATATGCAAATAGTCAATATTTATTTCAATTGAAAAATTCAAAAGCAATAGCCGTTGTGCACAAACCTCTGATATTTGTCTCCTGGACTTGACTCAGTATTTCTTTCCCTTTTGCTGAGTCCTTGTTAACTGAGAAACACAATTTGAAGTGTTTCAGTACTAAATTAAACTGTCTCTATCGATGGTGTTTGGTAAATAATGCACTGAACTCAATTATTCACTTAATCACCTAATATACCGACCCTCGTTGCGTTTTAGGTACATTAGGTTTTAGTATCATTAATATGTCACATTCGATAAGGTTTTAGGTTTGGTATGTTTTACCAAAGTCATTTCCTTGCTTAGTGCATTTTAATGCAATTTGCTGGATTCCGGGACACTGGTTTGACCTAGCCGGACGGTCTAGTTCCCTCGGTTTTTGGGTCTCGATCGAAACTACAAACTTGTAGATCTAGGTCTTATGGACCGCGGTGCAAAATTTTAGGTCAATCCGAGTTAAGTAGACCGAGTTATGGTCATTACACTATTGCTGGTCAAATGGTACCAATTTAGGTCAATTTTAGGTCAATTTGGTCAACTTTGGTTCGGCCAGTTTTTGGACCCGAACTTGTGCAAGCTTTTTGACTTGCTTATGGTCATTTCTGGGCTTTGGTGTCTTCATAAGACTTGTAGGTATGGGTCTTAACTATTCATGGTTAAAATTTCAGGTCAATTGGACCTGTTTTGAGTGAGTTATGGCCTAAACACTCACTACTGCCCAAATGGTCAGTTTTTAGGTCTCAAGTGTACCTAATCCGAATTGGTCATTTTTCACATCACCTTGCAAGCAGAATTTTGGTGTGCTTTCTCAATGAAAGTTGGCACATTTTGTGCCTAGTTTCACCTCCAATTGGACTCATATCAATTGAGGTTACACATTTAAACTTATTGGCTAAAATGCATACTGCCCTTGATTACTTTGCTTAACACACATCAACTACACACATTTACTTTGCAATTTGTTTACTTCCCTACCAATCTGTTTTGGTACATTACCCACAGTATAATCTACTTTACATTAACATTATTTTGGGCAGATTACCATTACCCTCAACACACCAAATATAATTCACATTTACAATATCTCAATACCATCACATACACACTTAAACACCACTAATTCTCACATACACTTTACACAATAATTTCATACACATATCCTTCATTCCTTAATGCCACAATTCTGCCAACACTCCCATGAATATACACATTTATTCAAGTGTCCCCAAGGCTGCCGAAATTTGTCCTTCAACATCAAAGTGCCCTACAATTTACCAATTCCCATCCAAGTGCATAAATCACCATATAAACATGAAATAATTCACTAGGTTACTAATTCATCATGATCAACACCATTTCTCATCAATTATATGCACAAATATCTCATCAAAAACGTGACTCATGGCTGTCCAAAATGAAAACAACAATAACCCTTCAAACTCAAAATTTTCCTTCACCAAACCAACACCCATAACATGAACATAAACTTTAACAAAGAAATTCTCAAAAATGCAAACTTACCTTTAATTGTAACTTGCTAAACCTTCATCAAACTTCTCAAAATTGGTATCAATATCTTCCTTGTGATGTGTAGACAAAGTTTAATGAAGAAACCTAAGAGGTTGGAGTTGAAAATGGACAGTTAAGAAAGCTTGCATGAAAAATGGCTATGGAGTTTCCTCTCACCTTCATTCACGGCAATGTTGAATTCATGTGGAGAAGATGGAGTTTCAGCTGCATATTAAGTGTACACATGTCCCACTATGTGTTTAATTAATTCCCTTAGTGGTCCACTAAAAAATTAAATCATATTATAAGTTAAACTTTCACTTAATCCCACATTAACCCATGATTTTAGCTATTTACTTTAGGTACCACCAAATTAATTTTTCATTTCATTTTCTAAGTGTAATATTATTTATTTTTAATGGACATTTAGGTCAAAAGACACTTCAGGATGTCAAATGACCATAATGCCCCTGTTCGGGTTACGTTCCCGATTTTTCGGTAACACCGTATTTTGTCTGTTTTTCGATTTCTCACTTTTCTTTGTACTAATTATTTAATTTTTCTTTAATCTTTCTAATGAGATTTATACTTCAATAAGGGTCTATTTATGTCCTAAAAATGTTTTCCAGGGTTCCCCGCAGTCCAGGGCTAGTCAACGGTCCACGCCGTGACTTCCCGGTGCGGTCACCCATCGCTAGGTTTCCCGGCTCACTTACTCGGTTACATTTCTTTGCTATGATTTTTCCTTTGTTTTTCTTGTACTTTCTTTTCTTGTATTTCATTATTTTATGTCTCCCCACTCATATTGAAGTGTAGTTCTAAGCATCCTAGCTGTCCGGACAACACTGGTCACCGGTACAGCAGAACGCACTACCGAACTTAGGGGTGTTACAATTCTCCCGCCCTTAAATAAATTTCGTCTCGAAATTTTACCCAATAGCCATCTTACAATAGTCATACGTTTATTTTCTCCTTTCTATATGGTCGTAAGACTTTTAACAATCTAATACAATGTTTAATTTGCTTGGATAACCCCAATCTCCTCTTACTATTATGTTGTCTAATATTTCAGCTCACGTTCCTTCTTGAATGACCCTTGAGGTCATGTTAGAATCATTCATCAGGCATTGGTCCTCTGACCATTCTAGTCCATAGTCTTCCTCACATTCGGAATATTTCTTTGTTATATATGAATCAACTGTTCAAATCTCTACTTCCATAACTCTTTTTATCTGTCAATATTCTATAACTTACTTCCTTTTGTACTGAACTATAACCTTTCGACATTCTAATTTTTGAGTTTTAGATCCCTAAGTAGGATTTTCAAACTTATTTCTAACAATTAAATTCACTGGCATAACTATACCAAAGCAGATGCCGTTGGCAACTATTCTCATCTAGATATACTATCGGGTGATACGTAGCTCTACACAATAATCTCAAGTTAGTCTTGAAATCTGCACTTACTCAATAGATCAAACATTCATATCTTATATCCTTTTAGAATTCACGATATCCGAACTTATTCTGATTACAATATCCATTAACAATTACTAACAGTAACATCTCTGCCTTCATCTAGAGCAATTCTATTTCTGTAACTTACTTTTACGTCCTCTTGCCTTACATTAAGTAGGCTCGCCAATTAGCTTTATAATTTTTAGTGTGTCAGGAAATACTTTTCGCTGATAAACTCTTCCTAAACTAATTTCACTTATTATCACAATCCTTATCCTAAAGGACTAATCACTAATGCATCAAAATTTATTTCCCTGACCTCCTGTCCTAGCGGACTTGTTACTAGCACCTCAAAGTCCATTTTTGTACATGGAGCAGCAATGCAATCAATGATGCTAGCACACACATAAGAATGGGTAGAACCCAGATCAATTAACACAAACACATCTTGGTTAAAAGTTGAGAAGGTACCAGCCACAACATCAGATATCTCTGCCTCTTCCCTCTGTCTCATGGCATAGACTCTGACTGGAGCACTATCTTGCTCTGATTGTTTTACTGTGCCTTGGCTGCCTGCTGGGTTACCTCTACCCCTGCCTCTACCTCTGCTGGGTGGCTGTGAACTTCTAGTGACAGGGCTTTGAACTGACCCTTCTACAGTAGTAGGAGGTGGTCCAACTCTGCGACTACTGGTGCAGTCCTTGGCAAAGTGTCCCATGCCTCCATAGTTATAACAGGCTCCAATAGCCTTATAGCATATCCCACCATGATATCTTCCACAATTTTCACATTGGCGGGAATGGTAGGAACCACCGGTACTATGCTGACCAGATAAAGGAGGTTTACATCTGAATGTCCTCCCTACTGGACTTCTTGCCACCTCTGTTGTGTCCCTCATAGTTCTTCCTCTTTCCGGTGGGACCACCTGGAACTCTGTTCTCTTGACTTTCCCTCTTCATCTATCTTCTCTGATCTCTTTTTCTCAGGAGTAGTCTCAAACTCAACTCTTTCCAACTCTAGGGCTTGAGAAACAAGTTCAGAGAAGTTAGTGTGTTTGAAGCCGAGCACTTGTACTCTGATACTGGGCTTCAAGCCAGTTTCAAACCTCTTGCATCTTTCCCTGCTGGTAGAGAGTAGACTCATTGCATAATGGCTAAGGCAGGAAAATTCTCTTTCATACTCGATACGCCCCTGTTTCAAACTTAGGAACTCTTGCGACTTCTAGTCTACATAAGCATCGAGGATATATTTCGCTGAATTCCCGAGAAGTCATTCCATGTTAGCACCTGCAGGCTCTACGGTGGGGAATGGTTTTCCACCAGTCATAAGCATCCCCCTGTAACAAGGACACTGAGTATTCAAATCTGAGCTCCTCTGTGCAATGCAGTTTCTTGAACACCCTATCCATCCTCTCTAACCACTGTTCAGCCTCTAGAGGATCTGCTGTCCCCTTGAACTCTGTAGCCCCATATTTCATCAATTTATCATATTGCCTCGTAGGAGACTGTGGTTGTACCACTGGTGTCTGCATTGGGACTTGAGTAGGCGCATTACCAGCCATTTGTTGGAATATTGCGACCATCTGTGAGCAGAGCAGAAAGCTGATGCTGCGGTGTCTTCTTGAACCACTAACATTTTGTAGGCCTGGGGCATCCCCTTGCACCTTAGCCTCAATAGACTGATCGACTGAACGATCACCCTCTTCCATATTCAATGCGAGGATTTAAGATCTCCTGAACCAATAACACATGGATATTTACTCTCGTTAGTGCATATTTATACTGTAATGTACTGTATGTATCAAACAATGACATTGAGCAGTTGTACTATGAAGAAAGAACATTCAAATAACAGGTGAAAAAAGAATTTAAAAACTTTGCTCTGATACCACTAAAACATGTCACACCCTACCCTCGATGGGCATAACATGATCCGTAGTATACCTAATGAATTACCAACTCCGTCTCGATAACCCATTAAATACACTACAAGGGATTTTAAAAACTTTTCTTACTTCTTTACTGATGGTGAGCACTATTTACAGTGTTAAAGACTTTGGTGGTGAGTGAAATAACTAACTCAATTGGTTTATTTGGAATTTCAGTAAAAATTTTGGCGAGTGCCATCGTATTTTGGACAAAGCAGTTCTTGAGAAAACTGTAAAAGCACTTCAATAATTTTCCAAATCTCAACTTCAATACATTTCTCAACACAACAATTTATCAACTCAATTCCATATAAATTTTTCAAAGTCTGAGATAAGGAAATATAATACAGTTTTTACAAGTCAAAACAGCTCATAATTATTTTACAACTTCAAGGTACAATTTGAATTTACAACTGCTCAAAACCAAAAACAAAATGTACATACTGTGTCATACATTCTGATTACAAAATGCAAAATATTGGTATACTCACTATACCCAAAATCTCTCATTTGGAGGTATATGCGACCTAGTTTGCATACTGTCTGTCTCTCTACTGCGGCGACAATTAAAAGCTATCATTTGAGACAATGTCTCAGTGGTGCACAACATTAACCAAATACAATTTAAATCACAATTCATAAGTCATGTAAATAGTGGATACTTAAAATCATAGTTAAATTCAAGACAATAAATGTCAACAAGAATTTAAACTCCACAATAATTTTTCATAAGTCAGATCATGTTTGAATTCAAAAGACAGTATATGTCAATGAGAGTTTAAATCAATTTCACAATCTCACAATACATAATAATGCAATTTAGTCGAATAATTTAAGAATACAGTGTTGCCAATTCATTCACAACTTAAGCCATGACACAAATTTCCGATCAATGCCGTGTTGTACACCACGACAAAGCAATCACAACCTCACTAATCGAAATCAATGAGGAAGGGGAGCTAGCTATATAATGAGTACTCATCCGATCACCTCAACTGGTAAACCAGAGAGGGAGAAAAATAAACGATCACAACTCCATAAATGGAGAAGGAAATAAACGATCACAACTCCATAAATGGAGAAGGAATGATATGATACAATCATGCTAAGTGTGAACACAAAATCAATTCCAAACATTTTATTCAAATGATTCGTGAGAATCCAATAAATTTCCCAAGTCATAATTTCATTCACAAAATGGCAACACAATTCATAATTAACTTCAATTTCCACAAAAACCATTTACAGTGCTTTTCAATCAATAAGTTTCCATCAATATCATTAAAACAATTTTTCACAGTTTCAAACCATTCACAATGTTTTTCAATCAATAAGTGCCCACCAAAAACATTTCCACAATTTAAAACAATGATATGCAAATAGTCAATATTTATTTCAATTGAAAAATTCAAAAGCAATAGCCGTTGTGCACAAACCTCTGATATTTGTCTCCTGGACTTGACTCAGTATTTCTTTCCCTTTTGCTGAGTCCTTGTTAACTGAGAAACACAATTTGAAGTGTTTCAGTACTAAATTAAACTGTCTCTATCGATGGTGTTTGGTAAATAATGCACTGAACTCAATTATTCACTTAATCACCAAATATACCGACCCTCGTTGCGTTTTAGGTACATTAGGTTTTAGTATCGTTAATATGTCACATTCGATAAGGTTTTAGGTTTGGTATGTTTTACCAAAGTCATTTCCTTGCTTAGTGCATTTTAATGCAATTTGCTGGATTCCGGGACACTGGTTTGACCTAGCCGGACGGTCTAGTTCCCTCGGTTTTCGGGTCTCGATCGAAACTACAAACTTGTAGATCTAGGTCTTATGGACCGCGGTGCAAAATTTTAGGTCAATCCGAGTTAAGTAGACCGAGTTATGGTCATTACACTATTGCTGGTCAAATGGTACCAATTTAGGTCAATTTTAGGTCAATTTGGTCAACTCTGGTTCGGCCAGTTTTTGGACCCGAACTTATGCAAGCTTTTTGACTTGCTTATGGTCATTTCTGGGCTTTGGTGTCTTCATAAGACTTGTAGGTATGGGTCTTAACTATTCATGGTTAAAATTTCAGGTCAATTGGACCTGTTTTGAGTGAGTTATGGCCTAAACACTCACTACTGCCCAAATGGTCAGTTTTGAGGTCTCAAGTGTACCTAATCCGAATTGGTCATTTTTCACATCACCTTGCAAGCAGAATTTTGGTGTGCTTTCTCAATGAAAGTTGGCACATTTTGTGCCTAGTTTCACCTCCAATTGGACTCATATCAATTGAGGTTACACATTTAAACTTATTGGCTAAAATGCATACTGCCCTTGATTACTTTGCTTAACACACATCAACTACACACATTTACTTTGCAATTTGTTTACTTCCCTACCAATCTGTTTTGGTACATTACCCACAGTATAATCTACTTTACATTAACATTATTTTGGGCAGATTACCATTACCCTCAACACACCAAATATAATTCACATTTACAATATCTCAATACCATCACATACACACTTAAACACCACTAATTCTCACATACACTTTACACAATAATTTCATACACATATCCTTCATTCCTTAATGCCACAATTCTGCCAACACTCCCATGAATATACACATTTATTCAAGTGTCCCCAAGGCTGCCGAAATTTGTCCTTCAACATCAAAGTGCCCTACAATTTACCAATTCCCATCCAAGTGCATAAATCATCATATAAACATGAAATAATTCACTAGGTTACTAATTCATCATGATCAACACCATTTCTCATCAATTATATGCACAAATATCTCATCAAAAACGTGACTCATGGCTGTCCAAAATGAAAACAACAATAACCTTTCAAACTCAAAATTTTCCTTCACCAAACAAACACCCATAACATGAACATAAACTTTAACAAAGAAATTCTCAAAAATGCAAACTTACCTTTAATTGTAACTTGCTAAACCTTCATCAAACTTCTCAAAATTGGTATCAATATCTTCCTTGTGATGTGTAGACAAAGTTTAATGAAGAAACCTAAGAGGTTGGAGTTGAAAATGGAGAGTTAAGAAAGCTTGCATGAAAAATGGCTATGGAGTTTCCTCTCACCTTCATTCACGGCAATGTTGAATTCATGTGGAGAAGATGGAGTTTCAGCTGCATATTAAGTGTACACATGTCCCACTATGTGTTTAATTAATTCCCTTAGTGGTCCACTAAAAAATTAAATCATATTATAAGTTAAACTTTCACTTAATCCCACATTAACCCATGATTTTAGCTATTTACTTTAGGTACCACCAAATTAATTTTTCATTTCATTTTCTAAGTGTAATATTATTTATTTTTAATGGACATTTAGGTCAAAAGACACTTCAGGATGTCAAATGACCATAATGCCCCTGTTCGGTTTACGTTCCCGATTTTTCGGTAACACCGTATTTTGTCTGTTTTTCGATTTCTCACTTTTCTTTGTACTAATTATTTAATTTTTCTTTAATCTTTCTAATGAGATTTATACTTCAATAAGGGTCTATTTATGTCCTAAAAATGTTTTCCAGGGTTTCCCGCAATCCAGGGCTAGTCAACGGTCCACGCCGTGACTTCCCGGTGCGGTCACCCATCGCTAGGTTTCCCGGCTCACTTACTCGGTTACATTTCTTTGCTATGATTTTTCCTTTGTTTTTCTTGTACTTTCTTTTCTTGTATTTCATTATTTTATGTCTCCTCACTCATATTGAAGTGTAGTTCTAAGCATCCTAGCTGTCAGGACAACACTCGTCACCGGTACAGCAGAACGCACTACCGAACTTAGGGGTGTTACATTTTACAGGTTTTCTAAAGAACTGTTTTATCCAAAATACAGATGGCACTCTGCCAAAATTTTTACAGAAATTCTAGATAATTCAAATGTGTTAGTTCTATCACTTCAGTTCAAAAAAGGTTTTTAACACCTGTAAATAGTGCTCACCACTGTAAAAGAAGTAAGAAAAGTTTTTAAAATCTCTTGTAGTGTATTTAATGGGTTATCAGTAGACGAAGTTGGTAATTCATTAGGTATACTACGGGATCATGTTATGCCTTACAGAGGGGTAGAGTGTGACAAAAAGGAAGAAGAAGAAATAACACTAGTAATACCTTTGAATGTACAAAGAGGGAATTTGGTCACTATGAGTAGAAAGGAACTGATTAGCTTTAATATCTGTATTTTAGACCCTTTTTATAGAGAAAAATAGGCTAACTAAGACTCTAGATCTGATTTGGAAGTCCTAGTTGCATTCTGACTTAAATTTCCTTAAGAATCCTAGTTAATGTAGGAAAACAAACTAAAAACATCTCTCTTTATACAGATCTGCCACTTACATGACCTTGGGGACCCAGACACCTCTAAATAAAATAATTAAACCCACCAATAAAGGCCCTAACTCTTGGTCCCACCAATAAAGTCCCTATTGAATTAAAAAAACTAATCACACATGACTAAGAACATTAAATATAAAAAAAATTTATAAAAGAAGAGAGAAAAATGTACTGCCTCTTATGAATCAATTTGATCAACTTGAATCTGACATTGATGATGATGCCACACACTGCAAAGGATGTAGAAGTGCTCCACAAGCCAAAAGGAAGAAGAAGAAATCACACCAGTAATACCTTTGAATGTACAAAGAGGGAATTTGCTCGCTATGAGTAGGAAGGAATTGATTAGCTTCAATATATGTATTTTAGACCCTTTTTATAAAGAAAAATAGGCTAACTAAGACTCTAGATCTAATTTAGAAATCCTAGTTGCATTCTGACTTAAAATTCCCTTAAGAATCCTAGTTAAAGTAGGAAAATAAACTAAAAACAGCTCTCCTTGTACAGATCTGCCACTTGCATGACCTTGGGGACCCACACACCTCTATTTTATTTATTTTAGGCTTTAAATAAAATAATTAAACCCACCAATAAAGGCCTAAACTCTTGGTCCCACATAGCTTAATATAAAAAGCTCAAACACACTTAACATGTGACCCTCAATGTAATCTAGCCCAATTACTCTCTTTTTTTATATATCACTTCAAAATATATCAACTAAGGTCCTTATAAGCCAATAAGGTTGAATTCACACTCCAAATAGTGGATCATATATAACCTTCATTAAGGCTGCCCAAAGAAGCTCAACATGGATTGATGCCCGAATATGTTCATTTTTCACCATTAGCCTCTAAATACCATGAATAAGAACCCCTAAGCATATTTTGTCATTGGCTAACTCCTCATCAAAATCGCACCTCCTTATGCCTTAAAGTGCTTGATGTGTGTTTTGCTTCCTTTTGTGCTCAATTCACCTCTTTATGCTTCATAAGCTCTTCCATGCTCATGTAAACACCTAATAACATAAAAATAAGCATTAACAAGTTAATTGAACAAGAAACTGTAACACCCTCAATATAGCAATTCCGTACGTTCTACTGTTCCGGTGACTAGTGTCAGTCTGGACAGCTAGAACGTCTGTAAAAAAAAATATTTAGACTAAAGTGAGAAGCCATAATTAACTCAAATATTAATAAGAAAAATTTAGAAAAAATTTTAGAAATAATACAGAACCAAGTTAAATGAGTCGGTGCCCTAGCCATGGGTAACCCAGTGGGAAGTTGCGGTCTTCGCAGCTAGAAGCCCTAAACTCGAGAGAAAATTCATAAAATAATTTTTAGGACTCCAGAAAAGAGTCATGGAGATTTGGATAACATTATAATGCTAAGAAAATGCTTAGAAAAATTTTTAGATCGGTACAGACAATTTTAGTCCATTAAGCAAAACGAAGGACATTTTGGTCGTTTCGCCTTCAGAGATGATTTTTGACCAACTTGTCTATTTAAGTAAATAAATTATATGACATAAAATATGAATAAATATTGAATAAAAATTAATTAAAAATGAATAAAAAAGGAAAGAAAATAAAATGATATTAAATAACATTTATGACATCATGCACATGTAAATATGATGCAATAAAAGCTTACTAACGAATTACCATAAGACACACACATTTAAAGAGAAAAAAACAAAGCAAATAAAAGAAGAAAAGTGATCATCTTCTTCATTTGAACATCTTGGCCGAACCATGAGTTTCCCTCTTCCTCCATTTTCTTCTTTAATTCAAGCTTGAATTTCCTTCAATTTCCACCATAAAATCCTTAGCCCCCAAAACAAAAACTTAATTTTAGATCTGGCCTAAGAGATTAGGAGCAAAAGGGAGTGGAGAAAGTGAAGTTAGCAAGCTTGGGAATTTCATCAATTGAGATTAGCGCTATATCTCTCCATTTTTCTATTTAAATTTGAAGTTAGGTGTATGGATTTAGTTAGAAATTCATGAAATTAAAAGAACATATCCATGTATGGACCAACTTAAATTTTTGGCAGCCTTAGTGATGAAAGTGCTGATGAGTTTTGAATGAATTTAAGTTGTATATGGGTGGCCTTGAACATGAGTATGAGACCTAAACGTCATTAAGTATGTTGAATTGATGTATGTACATGAATGGATATTTGAGAATTAGGGTTTGAGGCATGAAATTAGGTTTTTGCTCATATGTTGGTGAATGGAAATCCCAATGGTCAATTAGTGACCATTTGGCTGTGTTTGATGAGGAATTGAAGTGAATTATGGCTTTGGAATTGAGGTTGGGTATGCTACCTTAGGTGACCTGCAAGATTGGATGTGAGTCCAGCAAGTTTGGGTAGCTTTAACTTGAGTTGTGTAGGTTTAATTGGTGCAAGGCTAATTGGACATGAAATTAGACACATAATGGCACAACTTTGATGAAGGAACCTTGTCCAAAAACTAAACTTAAGATGCTCTAAAAATTGACCAAATCCGGGTAACACACATTCTGTCTGGGCAAAATGACCAAATGAACAGTGTTCATTCATTTGGTCATAACTCAGTGTAGAAAGATCCAATTGACCTAAATTTTTACCAGTAGAAAGCTGAGACATAGCCCTACAACTTTCATCAAGAAAACGAATCCAAATTTTGATCATAACATGTCCAAAAACTGACTGGCAATCAGTGTACAAAAAACTACAGAATTAATTCTGCCCAGAAATTATGGAAAATTTTCAATCCAGCCAGTTATGGTGTTTAGGCCATAACTTGAGCTACAAAACTCCAAATGGAGTGATTCAAAAAAACAAATATAATCAGACACAATAAGGAACAACTTTGATGAAGAACATTTGGCCAACTTCTCACTATAGAATGGCCTAATGGAACAGTGAACTCTAGCACCCAAAACTGAAATTTCTGATTTATTTTTCATTAGTTAGAAGTATGGATTGGCAATTAATGCCAACACTTTTGGGATCAAAATGTCGTAAATCAATGTGATTAAAACTCATGTAACTATTATATATGAAAAGGTCAATATTTTGACTTAAATGACTAAATAAATAGTAATCTCACATGTTAAGTATAAATATTCAAGAAATAACTTTGTAATATGCCCTAGTAGGCCTAATGTGATTGGTTTGGATAGGTTGGCATGCCAATAGGGTTCTGATAGCAGTACTGTGTATGATGTATGGCTCCATGCCATTCTGTGATATGATAGCCTATGGCTATACTGATTATGATGTTATACTTGGCTTTATGCCTTATTGCCTTTATGGCTTATTAGCCATTCTGTCTGCACACTGGGAGACACATTGTGACCGATGGTGTGACGGTCCGAGGTACCTGGTACCCAGTGCTAGTTTAACCATTTATCTAGTCCGGTCAATCGGTATAGGTTACTTGGGCATGGAAAAGTATAAATGTAATTGAATTGATTATTAAAGAAAGTAAGGAAATTAATATCAAGATAAAGAACAAGAATGATTACAATAAAAAGAAGCTCAAAATCATCAAGAAAACGATTAATAAAATGCTAGAACGAGTTAATATCATAAAACGTAATTAGCCTTCGACTAAAAAATAAGTTAGTAATTATTTATTTCTTATAAGGACAATAACTAGGAAATTTTTTTTACTTTTATTTGCATATTATATTTTCTTGTATTATTAGCACCACTAAGCTTTATACTTAGCGCGTCGCTTTTGTAACGCGTAGGTACTGAAGATTTGGACAGAGAGCCGAGTAGACCACAGATTGGGTGAAGTCGTTCACAGTTCTGCATAGTATTCGTGTCACCTCACAGACTACAGTACATTGGTAGGACACTAGGTCCCATTTTGTTATTTTGGTACTGTTTGTATTTTGTAATTAAACTTTTATTTTCTCATGTATAAATTGAAACTCATGTAATATATTTTAATGGTAATGCAAATATTTGTAATTTGTGTTTAAAAATGAAAATTTAAAATTTATTGATGATTTGAATATGATTATCATGTGAAATGAATGAATGTCAAATAGAAGAAGTTGTGAGAAATGATTGAGAATGTTGAGATTATATTGAAACAAATGGAGTTTGAGAATGATTGAAAATATATTGAAAGTGTTTTTCACAGGTTCCGAAGAACTGTTTTCTCCATTTTTAGCCGGTACACTGCCGAATTTTATATAAAATTTTCGGAACCTCAAATGAATTTATAATTTCAATAAATGACTTAAATGAGTCAAATTTCACAAATTGCACTTCATAACCATAAAGAAATAAATTAAGGACGGATAAAAATAATTGAAAAAAAATTAAAAAAAAATATGGTGTTCCGGTACACTGTGTGGCATATCTTATTCGGCTACACTGTAAACGGATAAGGGGTGTCACAGAAACAAACTCAAAAGGCTAAGTATGCTATGATAAAGATATGACATTTTAAGTAAGTATCAAACTTTTTTAATTTTTTTATTATAAATAGCATGTTATTAAAAACAATATTTTCTTTATTTTTTTTAGTAATATACTATTTATAAAAAAAAAGAAAGTAAAAATTTTAAATCCATTAATAGCAGTTTAAAAATATATTAAAAAAATTATATTGCTCAATAGACAAATTAAGATTAAAAATTCTAGCTATAGCATATCTATATTGGATGGGATCATGAAAATGTGATTTTAAATTTACATTAATAATTGTATTACATTGATGTAAAGTTATGGGATAATGGTATTACAAATGACAAAGTTGAAGGATAATGATGTTACAAATGATAACGTTGAATGACAACAGTGTTACAACTAGTAAATTTTAAGGATTATCTTAGTACATGTGGCATGAAAGTGGAGAGAGCAATACTAACTAAGTACCGCATTGGATTTGTCCACGTTAGTGTTTAACTGAGAAACTAATGATTAGAGATAAGAGAAATTTTACCATGCAAAATTTAAAAATTAAAAAAATTTTATTCTATACTTTTAAGTTGAGAGACAATAATATTACAATCTCAAAAGTTCATAGACAAATTTATCCCAGCCCATTAGCATCTCTCAACATTAGTTCATGTCATGTCCTTCCCTTTACGGACGCCAAGTTTCCGAAAACAAAAACAAAAATTTAACATCCAAAGTTTCAATAGCCAACCTTTATTTAAAAAGGACACATGGCTAGCAATCACATGATTTTTTTAGTTAATCAACCTTCTTCCCTACTAGCCAAAATATAGGATCAATTGTTCACAAGGTTTATGCCCACAAATACAAACCATTAACATCATAATAAGACAAAAATAAAGAATCGGCATATGCTCCCAAATCATTATTTAATTTACTAGCCCAATTTCCCAAATCACTAAATTTTCAAATTTCAAGCTCAGCATGCTCATAGCAGGATTCAGCCAATATTTTCCTTAATTTATACATACATGTATAAAAGAAGAAATTAGCAAGAATTTAAAAGAAAGCAAGAGGCAAATTGGCTTTCCCCATACCTTGTCTAATATTAAGCTCCCCAAACTTCCTCATTTCAATATAATTTTCATCATTTCTCACCCTTAAACATCATTTTGACACAAGAAGGAAAGATTGGACGAGAAAGAATTTTTTTTAAAAAAAAAAAGGAAGAAAAAAAAAAGAGTGAGTTTCTTCTCACCAACAATTGAAATTGTAACTTCTTTCCTTCCAAAATGTTGGAAATCCTCACCAAGAAAAACAAAATTTCCCCTAAAAGATCATGTACGAACAGATTTAGAAGGAAAATTTTCAGATTTAGAGAGGGGAGGAGCGACATTTTTGGGTCTTTGAGGACGAGTTAGTGACATTGGTCCACTGAAAGACAAACTATGGAAAATTTCCATTTAATCCTCCCTTCGTATGCATTTCATACCATACATATACTCTGTCCATAAATATAACCCTACTATTTTTCATCTTCCATTATTTACTTTATCCACTAAAGGAATGATAAGATTAGGATGCCTAAAAGTTCAGATAACAGATAAATAATAAAATTATCTTATTATTATTTTGAAAAAGTTTAAGGTCCTTGAGAATTTATTTGACCGGGATTTCTATGTTCATATATATTTTTTTTATTCACATACTCATATTTCTCAAAAAATCATATTTGCCAAGATATATTCCTTAAAAAAAATCACCAAATGACAAAACACTCAAGGTTCGACTCCTACAGTCAAAAATATCAGAATAAATCAGCAAGAATAGTTCACAGTTATATCTTGAATCATACTTCTACATCGTACTCTTGTCAGGATGTTACACATATACCTTATACTGCGTGTTGTCACTGTATGTTGTGTTAAAGGTGAGCTGAGCTCCGCATTGCATCTGAATTGTTTTGTATGAGCTTTAACTGAGCATTGCTTGCTCCCTGTTGAGGTGTTCAATTTATAATTGAATTTTGTCTGCTTGGTTTCTTAAAAATGAACCATGGGATCAAGTAATGACATATAATAATAGTTTCAAATTATTTTTTTATAATATTTAATATAACAATTCACTAAAATGATAGCTTTATAAACATATATATATATATATATATATATATATATATATATATATATATATATATATATATATATATATATATATATATATATATATATATATATAATTTATTTTGCTAGAAAAACAATTAGTTAAAGTTGATATTGATGAATAAATTATGATATTTTTTTTAATAATATGGTTTCAATTAAAATTAAATTGCTAGAATTGAAACAAAATCAAAATTTAGGAGACAAAGTTAATTAGATTAAAATGTATGACTAGATAAAATTAGTAATACATGAAAAGAAAAATAGATTTTTTTATTTTTTTATTTTTTTGAATGACCAGTTATGTATAAAGGATTTAATAACATAATAAATTAGATTAAAATATTGCTAACTTATAATTGACTTAAATATTAAAACTCTCTATTTGAAAATTAGAATTTTACAAGAATTTAATTAAATTAATTTCTTTTTGATCAATTTTCATGTTTGGAATGAAAAATTTTAATTATTTTTTAACTTAAAAAAATTTTAATTTTAAAAGAAATATATTTCAAGCATGATTATGTGAGAATTAAATTGAATTCTTTTCTTACAAATGATTTATTCTAAAAGATTAAGGTTCTGTTCGCTATAAATGAATTCCATGAAATTTGGTGCAATTCATTTATAAATCTAAAATTTAAATATTTGATTTAAATGAAAATTGTAACAGCTAAACTAGAGGTTGTCATCGGTGCTAGGAACGTGTCAGCCTAAAGCTACCGGAACCCATAGCAAGCTTAAAAACCTATTAGAACATATACTCATTCCATATAACTAAAATCCAAGCAACTTTCAAGCAATTACACTTTAGCATTTCCATCATAGCATAAAATATTTTCTTCCAAAATGGTTCATGTAACACCCCTATTTGCATAGCCTGGTATATTTCACTGTTTCGGTGACCTGTGTCGGTTCTGACAATTAAGGAGATTAGAACCACATTTAAGACACTTAGAAAAACCCTGAATGAAAATAAATAGTGATTGCCAGATAGTTAAGTATAAATAAGAAAAACATAGCATAAAAGGTTAAATGAGCCGAGAGTCACAACAATGGGTGACCTTACCGAGAAGTGACTGCAAGGTCAGTCCTAATCCTACTTTTGAACCGAAAATTGTGACGCCACAGTCCTAAGGACTATTGTGAACCGAGTGAAAAAGAGAAAATCACAGAAAATAGTTGATAATCAGGTCAAATAATTAGGTCAAGGATCTGAAAGAATATCGAATTATTTGCAAACCGAGTCAGACTGGAGAGGGGCAAATTGGTCAATTCACCCCTAGAGGTGACTCCTGACCTAACCGTCCAATAAAATTAGAGAAATGAAATTTCAGAATAGAGAATGAAATTAAAGAAGAAAGGAAAATTTAAAGGAAAAAGAAGAAAGAAAAGGAAAGGATTTATTACATCATCAAGGTTACCTCACTTTGACATCATAATTTAATTTTCAATTAATGGAAATTTTTGACCAAGTCAAATACAGTTAATAAAGACATAAAAATAAAAGAAAATCAAAAGAATTAATTAACCTTCTTCCTCACCAAAGGTGGTCAGCACCCCAAACTTCTCTCTCTCTCCATACTTTCCTCCATTAGCAAGCTTTTTAAGCTTGAATAACTTGGTCAGCACCCTAAACCCTCAAAAACTATTAATTCACCATAGGCAAGAAGATTGAAAGACTAAGAGAAGGAGAAAGAAGGAGAAATTGAGGAAAAGAACGAGCACATAAGAGGTTAGTGATTAAACTTAAATTTTGTTGTTTAATTTCCATGTTTTTAGTTAAGTTAACTTAAAATTAGAGTGAAAATTCAAACAAAACCATTATGGGGGACTAAATGAGATTTTCAGCCAGCATATAAGGAGATAGAAATTTCTTGAATTTGATGAAATTGAAGTGTTAATTAGGTTGAATTAAGTATGTAGATTAAGGAAATACACTTTAATTTTATGAGTTGAATGGATTGTGTAAATTAGGGTTCTTGAATGCTTAAATTGGGAGAAAAATTGTAGGAAATGGTCAATTGATGCAATTGACCCTAATTGAGGTTAAAAATGGTCAATTGGAGCCAATTGTGATGTGTTGGAATGAGTGGAAACAAAATACAATTCGGATTGGTTAGGGGTCCCAATCTGGTAGTTTGACCTAGGTCTTTTTCAGGGACCAAAAATGAAATTCTGCCAACCCAATTGTTGTGAGGCCAATTGGGAATGAAAATAGACACATAATGACACATTTTTCATTCAGAAACCATGCCTAGAAAATGACATTTAGATAGTGAACAATTAGGTCAAACCCGAATACTGTGCACTGCTATTGTACCAAAATGACCAAATGAACAGTATTTGTCCATTTAGCCATAACATGGTCTAGACAGGTCCAAATGATCTGATTTTTATGGCATTGGAAAGGTATGACATAGCACTACAACTTTTATGAAGAACACCAACCCAAATTATGCACATAACCAAGTGAAATTGTTATCCAAAATTAAAGATCCAAAACAGCCAGAACCAATTAGGTGCCCAGAAATTCTGGGTAACACCAATCTGGCCAACCTTAGAAAAATGATCATATCTTGGGCTACAAAACTCCAAATGGAGTGATTCAAAAGGAGAATTAAAGATAAGACAACAACTTTGATGAAGAACACTTAGCCAAATTTCTACATGTTACACCTTACCCCTCTGTAAGGCATAACATGATCCCGTAGAATACCTAATGAACTACCGAACTTCACCTACTGATAACTCATTAAGTACCCTACAAGGGATTTTAAAACAATTTTCTTATTTTTCATAAGGGGTGAGCATTTTCTAACAAGTATTTTGTAACACCCCTATTTGTATAGCCTGGTACATTTCACTATTCCAGAGACCGGTGTCGGTCCGGACAATTAAGGGGATTAGAACCATACTTAAGACAACTAGAGAAACCATAAATACCAATAATTAGTGATTTCCAATTAGTTAAGTATAAATAAGAAAAACAGAATATAAGAAGTTAAACGAGCCGAGAGTCACAGCGATGAGTGACCTCCTCGGGAACAACTGCGAAGTCATTTTAAACTCAAATTTCGAACCGTAAAAAGTGACGCTGCAGTCCTTAGGACCCTTATGAACACAGTGGAAAAGAGAAAATCACAAAAAAGAACTGTTAAGACAGTCAAATAATTAGGTCAGGGAGCCGAAAGAAATATGAAATTATTTGCCAACCAGGATGAACCGGCGAGGGGCAATTTGGTCAATTGACCACGAGTGACTCGACCTAATCACAAATAAAATCGGAGAAAAAAAAATTTCGGAATCGAGAATTAAATTAAAGAACTAATAGAAAAATAGAAAAAAAAAAGAGAAAAATGAAAAAGGTAAAAAGCTGATGACATCATGCATGACCTCATGCATGATGCCATAACTAATTAATTAATTTAATTAATTAATTAGGTTTTTGTAGTCTTCCATAAACCAAAATAAATAAAAGAAAAAAAAAATTTTTACTTCTCCATTCCCGTCACTCCCTCTCTCCCATTTCTCTCTCTCATTTTCTCTTCATTTCCACCATTTTTGAACTTAGAAAGCTTGCTTTTCTCTAGTTTCTTCCCATAAATTTCTTAAACTCCAACACAAAATCACACTCTTAGACCTAGATACATCACTTGGGAGTAAAAAGGAGAAGAAAAAAAACTTGAAGAAAAGAAAAGGAAAAAGGGAGTGAAATTGAAGAATTGGATTTCAAGTGAAGGTAAGTAATTTACTTTGAAATTTTGGTTTTGATTCACATGTATTAAGTTAATTTAACTTAGATTTTAATCAAAAAATCAAAGGAAATAATTGTTGGGGGACTTTTAGTGAATTTCAGCCACCCATGGATGTATGAGAATTTGATGTGTTAGGAATGAATTAAAGGTGTTAGTAAACTTACATGAGTGTAGTAGTAAGATGGAAATGCATAAATGTGATTAATTGTAACAATTAAGTGAGTTAGGGTTTGAATGTTAGGGTTGGTGAACCAAATTTTGGAGAAATGCATAAATGATATCTTTGACCAATTGTGGACTGAAAAATGGTCAATAATGACCAAAGGAAATGTATGGGAAGTGTTAGAATGGAAGACAAATTCGTAGGTCATGCAACCTACTTTGAAGGACCAAAACGGGAATTTTACAAGCCCAATTGATATGCCACCAATTGGAGATGAAAATAGACATAAAATAGCACAATTTTCATTAAGGAACCATGGCCAAAAATTGAATAAAACTTGGTGAACCAATTGACCAAAGTGAAATGAGAGCAGGCTGCCACTGCACCAAACTGACCAAATGAACAGTAACTGTTCATTTGGTCATAATTAGAGCTAGACAGGTCAAATTGACCTGAAATTTTACCAGCAATTAGATAAGATATAGACCTAAAACTTTCATGAAGAACACCATCCCAAATTATGCCATTAACGTAGTCAAATTATTGAGCAAAGTGGAGTTACTGTACCTGCGATTCTGCAGAATTGCCATTGAGCAGTAAAGTTCCAATGGCTATAACTCTCTCTAGAAAACTCCGATTTAGGAGATTCTTAAACCGATGGAAACCTAAGACATAGTAGAACATTTCATATGAAGAAAGTTAGACCAAACTATGAACTTAACTTGATCAAATTACTGAACAAAGTTGGACCAAAAATCTGCCAGAACCAAAATCTCAGCATGAACAGTTCACGTGAACAGTAACTATATTTTGGCTATAACTTGAGCTACAAAACTCCGATTGGGGTGATCCAAAAAATAAAAATACACTTAAGACAATAAGGAACATTTTCTATGAAGGAAGTTTTGCCAAATTCCAACAGTAGATTGACCAATGGAAAAGTGCAACTTCGGAGCACCAAAACCGAAAATTAGCAATTTTGCCAAAATGACCTAAGCTTTGAGAAAATGACCAAAACCAACAAGTTTAATGACCAAAATGTGGTATGTGGGTGAAGTTGGAGTTCCCATACCTATTAAGCCTTAAAAAGTCAACAATTTGACTTGAATAGTATAGTGAATCGTAACCCGAAACACAAAAACTTCGAGAACGTCGAATTTAACGCAATAGAGCTAGTTAAAATTAAGTAAAATTTATTTTTGGATTTATGTTAAGTTCTAGTACTAAAACATTGTAAAATTGTGTGTTTCAGCTGAAAAGAATATCGGGAAGGAACCCGAGGAACCGAGTTGAGGCTAAGGGACGACTCGCTTGAGGTTTGTGCACAATAAACCCTATTTAAGCATTTTATCCTTGAAAAATTGATTTAGTACGCATTATAAATTTATGAACTTTTGTGTTGCCACTTTGTGATCAAATTGTAACTTTGGAAATTGATTTGATTTTTGTATGCAATATTTGAATGAAATGTTTGAAATGGATTTTTGATTCACACTTAGCATGACAATTACTTATTATTCCTCCTCCATTTATGGGGTTAAGATCATTTATTTTCCTCCCTCTCCGGCTTGCCAGTTCAGGTTGTAGATCGGATGAGTACTCATTAGCTAGCTAGCCACCTCCCTCATTGATTTCGATTAATGGGGTTGTAGATTGCTTTGTCGTGGTGTACAACGCGGCATTGATCGGAAATTTTATGTCATGACTTAAGTTGTGTATGACTCTGGCAACACTGTGTTTATGAAATTGTTTGACTAAACTGTGTTTAATGGATTATTTGACAAAATGGTATCATTATGGACTTTGATATTTGCAAAATGTGACTGAGAAACATTTGAATTGTGTTTGGCAATGAATGATTTATTTATTGCATTTTAAATTTTTATTGTGCACCACTGAGTATTTTTATACTCAGCGATGGCTTATTTTCTTGTCATGAGATAAGAGCAAGGAGAAAGCAGAGTGAGCTTTGTTAAATCGAGGACTACTCGATCATTTTATGCGGGTATTATTTTATACCCTTGTAGATAATCTTGATGTAAATATAAAAATGTTGTATGTATCAATGTAGTTGAGCATTGTAAATAAATTGTAATAATATTATTTTGGATTCTCTTACAGAAATTTAATATTTGTACATATGAATTTCCTGCTTTATGTTTTGTGAATGGAATCATTAAATATTCTGAGTTGACAAATTTGATTTGGATTGTGGAACTGTTTTGGAATGAATTGATTTGAGTTGAATTGTGAATTATTGGAGGTTGGGAGTTGTGAAACATTTTTGGGAGTGTTTTTCTCAGGTATTTGAAGAACTGGTTTCTCAAAATACAGAGGGAACTCTGTCAAAATTTTTATAAAAATTGCGGCAAAAGTAAAATGGACAAAAAATTTTACTAGTATTAAAGCTTTGAATAAACGGTTTTTAATTCTCATCAAAATGCTCACCACTTCCAAAATGTAAGAAAATCGTTTTAAAATCCCTTGTAGGGTACTTAATGATTTATTGGTAGGTGAAGTTCGGTAGTTCATTAAGTATTCTACGGGATCATGTTATGCCTTACGGAGGGGTAAGGTGTGACATGTTTTAGTGGTATCAGAGCATGGTTTTTCAATAAATTTTGACTATATGTATGAATATTTCTTTGATAAGTACAACTGCTCAAGTGTCTTTAATTGATACATATGACATATTTACATCATGAATATGCACTAACGGAGGTTAACCTCCTTGTGTTTGATCTCAGGAAGTAGAAATTTTGAGAAAACGGAATGGAAGGAGGAGATCATTCCGAAGAACAATATGTTGAGGCTGAGGTTCAAGGGGAAGCCCCAGCACTCCAGAATGTGAGTGGGTCAGCCACTCCAGCTCCTGCTCCAGCACCGCAGTTTCCTGCTCAATTTATGCAGCAGATGGCTGCGTTCTTCCAATAAATGGCGAGTAATGTGCCACCTTAAGCTCGGATGCCAAGATTTGCAAAGACAACCACAATTTCTCAGCTCGGCAATATGAAAAGTTGATGAAATTAGGGGCTACCTAGTTTAAAGGAAATGTGGATCCAATGGAGGCAGAACAGAGGTTGGAAAGAATGGAACGGGTTTACGTAAAATCTGCGAAGGTACGTAAGAGATGAAGTTTGAGTATTCAGTATCTCTTCTCCAAGGGGATGCATATGAATGGGGGAAGACCATCCCCCATAGCCTGGTTGAGCCACCTGTGCTGACATGGACAGACTTTTTGAGGGAGTTCCAACAGAAATGGGTTCCCGATGCATATGTGGACATGAAGTTGCAAGAATTCTTGAGTTTGAAACAAGGGAACCGAACTGTAGCAGAATATGAGAGAGATTTCTCAAGGCTAAGCCACTATGCTGGAAGCTTAGTCTCCACCCCTAGAGATAGATGTAAGAGGTTTGAGTTCGGGCTAAGGCAGATTCTGAGAATGCAAGTTGTGGGTTTCAGACATCAGAATTTTGCTGAATTGATCTCACAAGCCTTGGAATTAGAAAGGATAGAATCCGAAGGGGCAGTGAAGAAGGGTTCACAAGAGAAAGAGAAGGCTGAAAAGACTACTGGACAAGCATCTGAAAGTGGTTCTGGCAAGAGGAAATAGTTTGGGGGATCTAGCTCCCGTAGAGGCAGAGGCAGATTTTACGCCAAAGACCACCTCGATGCAGTCACCGACCCAACAAGCTTCTCGAGGATCTCTATCGGTCCGGCAGTGTGAAACGTGTGGTAGAACTCATGGTGGGGTTTGTTTCAAGGCTACTGGTGCATGTTTTAACTGTGGAGGAAGCGGACATTTCGCTAAGGATTGCACTAGTCCGCGCCGGTCTGGGTCTTTTGCCACATCCAAGGATCACCCAAGTCTCGCACCTGCAGGGTCACAACACCGCTAAAGGTAGAGGCAGAGGTAGGGTCCCGTAACACCCTAGAAGTCGAGCATCATAACCACCAAAGATCCATGGCGCACTGATTAGAGTGTATACCATGCGTCGAGAGGAAGAGGTCAAACATCAGATGTTGTAGCTGGTATTTTCTCTATCCTTGACCAAGATGTGTATGTGTTATTTGATCCTGGCTCCACACATTCGTATGTTAGTGCTAGTGTGATATGTTCTACTGCTATTCCGTGTGTACCAATGGACTATGATGTGTTAGTAACTAGTCCATTAGGCCAGGAGGTCAGGGTAAATAGGCTATATAGAGATTGTCCTTTGGTGATCCAAGGACATACTTTTCTATCTGATTTAATTGAAATGCCCTTCAGAGATTATGACATTATCTTGGGCATGGATTGGTTAGCCAGGCATCATGCTATGATTGACTGTAGACTGAAGATAGTCACTTTTGGTCTCCCTCAGTATGGTGATGTAGTAATACATAGGGAGAGGCAGTTATTGCCTTCAAACATCATTTCAGCTGCACTGGCTAGAAAAATGATTAGAAAAGGGTGTGAGGCATACTTGGCACATGTGATAGACACCTGCGGGAGTCCAAAGACTAAGGGACATCCCTATCAGATGTGATTTTCCGGATGTGTTTCCTGATGAATTGCCAGGATTACCTCCAGAAAGAGAGGTGCAGTTTGAGATTGATGTTATACCTGGTGTGGACCCAATCTCCATAACACCATATAGAATGGCACCAGCAGAACTAAAAGAATTGAAAGTACAGTTGCAAGAATTGCTTGACAAGGGCTTCATCCGCCCTAGTGTGTCACCTTGGGGAGCACCGGTATTGTTTGTAAAGAAGAAGGATGGCACTCTCCGGTTATGCATTGACTATCGGCAGTTGAATAAGGTGACAATAAAGAACAGATACCCATTGCCCCGTATTGATGACTTGTTTGATCAGTTGAGGGGTGCAGCTGTGTTCTCTAAAATTGACCTGAGGTCAGGCTATTATCAGCCGAAAGTACAAGAGCAGAGTATTTCTAAAATTGCTTTCAGAACCCGTTATGGCCATTATCAATTCCTAGTCATGCCATTCGGGTTAACTAATGCTCCGGCTGCTTTTATGGACTTAATGAACACTATCTTCAGACCATACCTCGACCAGTTTGTTGTGGTATTTATCGATGATATATTGGTCTATTCGAGGAATGCAGAAGAGCATGATAGACATCTGCGGATTGTACTGCAGACTTTGAGGGAGAAACAGCTATACGCAAAATTGTCGAAATGTGAATTTTGGCTGAAGGAGATATCCTTTTTGGGGCATATAGTATCAACAGAGGGTATTAAGGTAGATCCTAGCAAGATTGAAGCTGTCCTTAATTGGAAGCCACCCAGAAATGTCACAGAGATTCGTAGTTTTCTGGGTTTAGCTGGATACTACCGTAGATTTGTGAAGGGATTCTCCATATTGGCATTTCCATTGACCAAGCTGCTTAGAAAAGATGTAAAATTTCAGTGGACGGATAAATGCCAGCAGAGTTTTGATGAATTGAAAAGATGTCTGACTGAGGCTCCAGTCTTGACTTTACCTACACCGGGTAAAGAATATACCGTTTACAGCGATGCTTCTCACAACGGGTTAGGTTGTGTGTTGATGCAAGATCGAAATGTCATTGCCTATGCATCACGCCAGCTAAAACCGCATGAGAGGAATTATCCGACACATGATTTGGAGCTTGCAACCATTGTATTTGCTCTTAAGATCTGGAGACATTATTTGTATGGGGAGAAGTGCTACATCTACACAGATCATAAGAGTTTGAAGTATTTGGGCACCCAAAAAGAGTTGAATTTGAGACAGAGGAGATGGTTAGAGTTGATAAAAGACTATGATTGTCTGATAGACTATCAGCCAGGAAAAGCTAATTTTGTGGCTGACGCCCTAAGTCGCAAGACTATGGCAAGTCTACGGGTTACTACTTTGTCTTTAGTACATGAGTTGAGATCATTACATGCCAGTCTAGAGATTAATGATGAGGGGCAGACAGCAGTTGCATGGCATGTACAGCCAGTGTTAATTGATCAGATCAGAATGGCTGCTCAGAATGATGAAAAGTATTAGAAGCTATTAGAAGAAGTTCAGCAGGGCAAGAAACCAGAGTTCTCAATCAGAGATGATGGTTTACTGCTATACCAAGGCAGAATGTGTGTTCCTAATGATGTTAATTTGAGGCAGATCATTTTGAAGGAAGCACATGAGTCTCCTTTTGCTATGCACCCTGGTGGTACAAAAATGTATAGAGGGCTAAAGGAGCATTACTGGTGGATGGGTATGAAGAGAAATGTGGCAGAGTTTGTATCAAAATGCCTAACTTGTCAGCAAGTAAAGGCAGAGCATCAAGTACCAACTGGGTTGTTACATCCACTATCAATGCCAGAATGGAAATGGGAAAGAATAACAATGGATTTTGTAATGGGACTTCCGCGGACACAGAAGAGTCATGATGCAGTATGGGTCATTGTCGACAGACTGACTAAGTCTGCTCATTTTCTGCCAGTCCGAATGGACTACAGTTTGGACAGATTGGCCAGGTTGTACATTGATGAGATTGTGAGACTTCATGGAGTGCTAGTATCTATTGTATCAGACAGAGATCCTAGGTTCACTTCTAGATTCTGGGGTAGTCTTCAGAGAGCCCTAGGAACTAGATTGAACTTCAGTACTGCATTCCACCCACAGACAGATGGCCAGTCTGAGAGGGTAATTCAGATCTTGGAGGACATGCTACGGGCTTGTGTGATTGAGTTTGAGGGTAGTTGGGATACACACTTTCCTTTGATTGAGTTTGCTTACAATAACAGCTACCAATCAAGCATTGGGATGCCTCCATATGAAGCTTTGTACGGCAGGAAATGTAGAACCCCGTTGTGTTGGGATGACGTGGGTGAAAGAAAAATGATTGGACCCGAAATTGTTCAACAGACTGAAGAGAAAATCAAGGTGATTAGAGATCGACTTAAAACTGCATCAGACCGTCAGAAGTCCTATGTTGATTTGAAAAGAAGGGATATTGAGCATGCAGTAGGTGAGAAAGTTTTTCTCAAGGTTTCTCCATGGAAGAGGATTTTGAGATTCGGCAGGAAGGGGAAACTAAGTCCTCGTTTTATCGGGCCATATGAGGTACTGGAAAGAGTGGGTCCTTTGGCTTATCGTTTGGCATTACCTCCAGAGTTAGAGCAGATACATAACGTCTTCCATGTGTCGATGTTGAGGAGGTATCGATCAGACCCATCTCATGTACTGCTAGTAGAAGAAATTGAAGTAAATCCAGACTTCACATATGAAGAAGAACCCATAAAGATTCTAGCTTATGAGGTGAAGCAGCTACGGAATAAGCAGATACCATTGGTAAAAGTGCTGTGGAACCATCATTCGGGCCAGGAGGCTACTTGGGAACGAGAGGAGGACATGAGGAGACAACACCCACAGCTGTTCAGAGATTGATACTAGGTAAAATTTTGAGACGAAATTTATTTTAAGGGGGGGAGAATTGTAACACCCCTATTTGTATAGCCTGGTACATTTCACTGTTCCAGAGACCGGTGTCGGTCTGGACAATTAAGGGGATTAGAACCATACTTAAGACAACTAGAGAAACCATAAACACCAATAATTAGTGATTTCCAATTAGTTAAGTATAAATAAGAAAAACAGAACATAAGAAGTTAAACGAGCCGAGAGTCACAGCGATGAGTGACCTCCTCGGGAACGACTGCAAAGTCATTTTAAACTCAAATTTCGAACCGTAAAAAGTGACGCTGCGGTCCTTAGGACCCTTATGAAGACAGTGGAAAAGAGAAAATCAAGAAAAAGAACTGTTAAGCTAGTCAAATAATTAGGTCAGGGAGCCGGAAGAAATATGGAATTATTTGCAAACCGGGATGAACCGGCGAGGGGCAATTTGGTCAATTGACCCCGAGAGCTGACTCTTGACCTAACTGTCAAATAAAATCGGAGAAAAAAAATTTCGGAATCGAGAATTAAATTAAAGAACTAATAGAAAAATAGAAAAAAAAAAAAAAAAGAGAAAAATGAAAAAGGTAAAAAGGTGATGACATCATGCATGACCTCATGCATGATGCCATAACTAATTAATTAATTTAATTAATTAATTAGGTTTTTGTAGTCTTCCATAAACCAAAATAAATAAAAGAAAAAAAAAATTTTTTTACTTCTCCATTCCCGTCACTCCCTCTCTCCCATTTCTCTCTCTCATTTTCTCTTCATTTCCACCATTTTTGAACTTAGAAAGCTTGCTTTTCTCTAGTTTCTTCCCATAAATTTCTTAAACTCCAACACAAAATCACACTCTTAGACCTAGATACATCACTTGGGAGTAAAAAGGAGAAGAAAAAAACTTGAAGAAAAGAAAAGGAAAAAGGGAGTGAAATTGAAGAATTGGATTTCAAGTGAAGGTAAGTAATTTACTTTGAAATTTTGGTTTTGATTCACATGTATTAAGTTAATTTAACTTAGATTTTAATCAAAAAATCAAAGGAAACAATTGTTGGGGGACTTTTAGTGAATTTCAGCCACCCATGGATGTATGAGAATTTGATGTGTTAGGAATGAATTAAAGGTGTTAGTAAACTTACATGAGTGTAGCAGTAAGATGGAAATGCACAAATGTGATTAATTGTAACAATTAAGTGAGTTAGGGTTTGAATGTTAGGGTTTGTGAATCAAATTTTGGAGAAATGCATAAATGATATCTTTGACCAATTGTGGACTGAAAAATGGTCAATAATGACCAAAGGAAATGTATGGGAAGTGTTAGAATGGAAGACAAATTCGTAGGTCAATTGCAACATGACCAAACATACTTTGAAGGACCAAAACGGGAATTTTACAAGCCCAATTGATATGCCACCAATTGGAGATGAAAATAGATATAAAATAGCACAATTTTCATTAAGGAACCATGGCCAAAAATTGACTAAAACTTGGTGAACCAATTGACCAAAGTGAAATGAGAGCAGGCTGCCACTGCACCAAACTGACCAAATGAATAGTACTGTTCATTTGGTCATAATTCGAGCTAGACAGGTCAAATTGACCTGAAATTTTACCAGCAATTAGATAAGATATAGACCTAAAACTTTCATGAAGAACACCATCCCAAATTATGCCATTAACGTAGTCAAATTATTGAGCAAAGTGGAGTTACTGTACCTGCGATTCTGCAGAATTGCCATTGAGCAGTAAAGTTCCAATGGCTATAACTCTCTCTAGAAAACTCCGATTTAGGTGATTCTTAAACCGATGGAAACCTAAGACATAGTAGAACATTTCATATGAAGAAACTTAGACCAAATTATGAAATTAACTTGATCAAATTACTGAACAAAATTGGACCAAAAATCTGCCAGAACCAAAATCTCAGCATGAACAGTGCACATGAACAGTAACTGTATTTTGGCTATAACTTGAGCTACAAAACTCCGATTGGGGTGATCCAAAAATGAGAATACACTTAAGACGATAAGGAACATTTTCTATGAAGGAAGTTTTGCCAAATTCCAATAGTAGATTGACCAATGGAACAGTGCAACTTCGGAGCACCAAAACTGAAAATTGGCAAATTTGCCAAAATGACCTAAGCTTTGAGAAAATGACCAAGACCAACAAGTTTAATGACCAAAATGTGGTATGTGGGTGAAGTTGGAGTTCCCATACCTATTAAGCCCTAAAAAGTCAACAATTTGACTTGAATAGTGTAGTGAATAGTAACCCGAAACACAAAAACTTCAAGAACGTCGAATTTAACGCAATAGAGCTAGTTAAAATGAAGTAAAATTTATTTTTGGATTTATGTTAAGTTCTAGTACTGAAACATTGTAAAATAGTGTATTTCAGCTGAAAAGAATATCGAGAAGGAACCCGAGGAACCGAGTCGAGGCTAAGGGACGACTCGCTTGAGGTTTGTGCACAATAAACCCTATTTAAGCATTTTATCCTTGAAAAATTGATTTAGTACGCATTATGAATTTATGAACTTTTGTGTTGCCACTTTGTGATCAAATTGTAACTTTGGAAATTTATTTGATTTTTGTATGCAATATTTGAATGAAATGTTTGAAATGGATTTTTGATTCACACTTAGCATGACAGTTACTTATTATTCCTCCTCCATTTATGGGGTTGAGATCGTTTATTTTCCTCCCTCTCTGGCTTACCAGTTGAGGTTGTAGATCGGATGAGTACTCATTAGCTAGCTAGCCACCTCCCTCATTGATTTCGATTAATGGGGTTGTAGATTGCTTTGTCGTGGTGTACAACGCGGCATTGATCGGAAATTTTGTGTCATGACTTAAGTTGTGTATGACTCTGGCAACACTGTGTTTATGAAATTGTTTGACTAAACTGTGTTTAATGGATTATTTGACAAAATGGTATCATTATGGACTTTGATATTTGCAAAATGTGACTGAGAAACATTTGAATTGTGTTTAGCAATGAATGATTTATTTATTGCATTTTAAATTTTTATTGTGCACCACTGAGTATTTTTATACTCAACGATGGCTTATTTTGCTGTCGCAGATAAGAGCAAGGAGAAAGCAGCAGAGTGAGCTGCTGTTAAATCGAGGACTACTCTGATCATTTTGTATGGGTATTATTTTATACCCTTGTAGATAATCTTGATGTAAATATAAAAATGTTGTATGTATCAATGTAGTTGAGGAGTTGTTAATAAATTGTAATAATATTATTTTGGATTCTCTTCTGTAAATTTAATATTTGTACATATGAATTTCCTGTTTTATGTTTTGTGAATGGAATCATTAAATATTCTGAGTTGACAAATTTGATTTGGATTGTGGAACTGTTTTGGAATGAATTGATTTGAGTTGAATTGTGAATTATTGGAGGTTGGGAGTTGTGAAACATTTTTGGGAGTGTTTTTCTCAAGTATTTGAAGAACTGGTTTCTCAAATATTTGAAGAACTGGTTTCTCAAAATACAGAGGGAACTCTGTCAAAATTTTTATAAAAATTGCGGCAAAAGTAAAATGGACAAAAATTTTTACTAGTATTAAAGCTTTGAATAAATGGTTTTTAATTCTCATCAAAATGCTCACCACTTCCAAAATGTAAGAAAATCGTTTTAAAATCCCTTGTAGGGTACTTAATGAGTTATTGGTAGGTGAAGTTCGGTAGTTCATTAAGTATTCTACGGGATCATGTTATGCCTTACGGAGGAGTAAGGTGTGACATATTTAAAACATTTAGTTAAAATTAAAACTAGTTAATATTTTTGGTCCATTTTAGTTTTCCGCAAATTTTATAAAAATTTTGACAGAGTTCTGTCTGTATTTTGAGAAACCAGTTCTTCAAATACCTATAAAAATCACTTCTAAAAATGTTTTCTCAACAACTACTTCAATTTCACAATCAAACTCAATCCATTTCAACAACTCCAGTATCATTTCAATCAATTTCTCAAGTTCAAAATTCAATAATCCTCAAAATACTAACAATACATTTCATTCAAATTAAATAAAATAGTTCCACTCATATTTCATTAGAGACAAAATAATTTATATATATATACATCATTACAAAATTTACATCAAAGGAAATTCAAACTAAATTTTTTTATTACAAACTCCATACAAACTTTGTACAAGCTGCTCAAGACCCATTTACATATCCATACTTTTATATGCAATACATACATCAAAAGAAATATTTACAATTAGGGTATAAATTATACCCGATGACTTTAAGCTGATAGCTCCTCACACCTCAGCAGCTCAGTCTGCTGCTCCTCTAGTCTCTGTATCTGCGACAGCAATAGAAGCTATCGCTGAGTACTAGGACTCAGTGGTGCACAACATACTAAAATAATCTTTATGCAAAACTTAAATCACATTTATTCAAAAAATTTGACTAAACATGAGCATTAAACACAAAACATGAATTATGAGATTTTAATGCAAACCAAGTTCATTTCAAAGTATCAAAACACATTTCATAAAACCCACAGTTAGATCATGCCATTCGAAACAAATAGAATCTCAATAGGCAGAGGCTAAAGAGAAATCACATCACAAGGCTAGCTAGCTCAAATATATGGATATCCATTCACATCCTCTTCTACTGGCACACCTCAACACTTCTCCAGAGAAGGAATCAAAATTCGAAACTAATTACCCCCACTAGTCGTGCTAGTAAGTTGTTCAAATATATGGTCATGACACTGTGGTTTCAAAACTTATCTTAACAATTTGCTAAACATTGTCATTTCAAATATACATAATAACATTTCAACAATTTAGATCAAACATCATAAGAATGCCATAATACAATATTTCACATTATTCAAAACAGTATGCAAAAGATAATTATAAAAAGTATACGTTGTGCACAAACCTCAAGCGAGTCGCCTCTTGGCCTTGACTCGGTTCCTCGGGTTCCTTCCTGGTATTCTTTTCAACTAAAACACACAATTTTACAAACCATAATTTAACACAAATCCGAAAATAAATTTAGCCTTATTTTTACCTAGCTCTAATGTGCTAAACTCGACATTCTCGAAATTTTGTGTTTCGGGTTACTATTCACTATGCTATTCAAGTCAAATTGTTGACTTTCTAAGGCTCAATAGGTATGGGAACTCCAACTTCACCCACATACCACATTTTGGTCACTAAACTTGTTGGTTTTGGTCATTTTCTCAAAACTTAGGTCTTTTAGGCAAAATGGCCAAATTTTCAGTTTTGGTGTCCCTAATTGTACTGTTTCATTGGTCAGTTTACTGTTGGAATTTGACAAAACTTTCTTCATAGAAAATGTTCCCTATTGTCTTAAGTTTATTCTCCTTTTTGAATCACCCCAATTGGAGTTTTGTAGCTCAAGTTATAAGCAAATTACATTTACTGTTCATGCTGCAGAATTTTGTTCTGGCAGATTATTAATTCTAACTTTGTTCAGCAATTTGATTAAGTTAGGTCCATAATTTGGTCTAACTTTCTTCATATGAAATGTTCCACTATGACTTATATTTCCATCGGTTTAAGAATCACCTAAATCGGAGTTTTCTAGAGAGAGTTATAGCCATTGAAACTTTACTGTTCAAATGGCAAATCTGCAGTCTGCAGATTCAGTGACCCAAATTTTCTCAGTAATTTGATTTGGTTAATGGCATAATTTGGGTTTATTTTCTTCATGAAAGTTTTATATCTATATCTCATCTAACCACTGGTAAAATTTCAGGTCATTTTGACCTGCCTAGCTTGAGTTATGACCAAATGAACAAACACTGTTCATTTGGTCAGGTTGTGCAGAGGCAGATTGTGATTTCTCAACTTTGGTCAATTTGTTCACTAGGTTTTAGTCACTTTTTGGGCATGCTTCCTAAATGAAAATTGTGTCATTTAGTGCCTATTTTCATCCTCAATTGGTCCCATATCTATTGGACTTGTAAAATTTCATTTTTGGTCCCTCAAAGGAGATTTTGGTCATGCTGCCAGCACATGACCTTATCCAATCCGAATTGGCTTTTAATTCCAACACTTCTAACACACCTCATTTGGTCACAAATGACCATTTTTCACTTCAAATTAGGTCAAAGACACCATTTATAAGTTTTTCACATTTTTGGTCTCTAAACCCTAATGTCCAAACCCTAATTCACAAACCTCATGCATTTAGCTACCTTCAAAGCTTTTAATCCTAACCATTCAACTAACTAAAGTTCTTAAACCCATTCAAACCATTCAAATCATGCAAATCACTCTCATATACATGCTGGCTGAAAATCATTCATGATCCCTCAACAAATTTTTATTTCATTTTAAGCATTTTTCTAAGTTAACTAAGTTATAAACACAAGTAATAAACTCATTTGCAACTTAAATCACTAACCTTTGTGTAGCAACTTCTAACTCCCCTTTTCTCCAATTTTCTTTCTTCTTTTCTTCTTTCTTTGATGACCAATCTTCTTCTCAAGTGATTAAATCAAGTTTTTATGGGATAATTTGGGGTAAGGTAGGGTCAAATGGGTATTTAAAAGCTTGTATTTAAGCTTTCATGGAGGAGTCAATGGTAGAATTTGGGAGAGCCATGGCTACCCTTTTTTTTTAGGTAGGAGAAGACCATTTTCTTTTTTAATTTTTATGTCTTTTAAGACTTACTTTATATATTTGAATGGGTCAAAATTTTTGGGAATTAAAATAATTAATTTTGACATCATTTTGATGTCATAAAGTGATGTAATTAGCTTTTTCTTTTCTTTTCTTTTCTTTTTTTTCTATTAGTTCTTTAATTTAATTCCCAACTCCGAAATTTTCTTTTCTCTGATTTTATTTGACAGTTAGGTCAGGAGTCAGCTCTCGGGGTCAATTGACCAAATTGCCCCTCACCTGTTCATCCCGGTTTACAAATAATCCAATATTTCTTTCGGCTTCCTGACCTAATTATTTGACTGGCTTAACAGTTTTTTTTCGTGATTTTCTCTTTTCCACTATGTTCATAAGGGTCCTAAGGACCGCGGCGTCATATTTTACGATTCAAAATTTGAGTTTAAAATGACTTTGCAGTCCTTCCCGAGAAGGTCACCCATCGCTGTGACTCTCGGCTCGTTTAACTTCTTATGTTCTATTTTTCTTGTTTATACTTAATTAATTGGACATTACTAATTATTTGTGTTTATGGCTTCTCTAGTTGTCTTAAGTGTGGTTCTAATCCCCTTAATTGTCCAGACCGACACCGGTCACCGGAACAGTGAAATATACCAGGCTATGCAAATAGTGGTGTTACACTACAGTAACCAGACTAATGGAACAGTGCAAAACGGGGGACCAAAACTGAAAAATTGAGAATTCTATTAGGAGGCCTAAAAATTGAAGGGGTAATCAAAACCAATAAATTAGGAATCCAAAATGTGGTATGTAGGTGTAATTGGAATTTATATACCTATTAAGCATAAGAAAGTCAACATTTTGACTTGAATAGTGTCATAAATAGTGCCATGAATAGTAACCCCAAAATGCAAATTTTTAAGAACATGATTTTAAGCATATTAAGATTAGAATTAAGTAGACATGAATTTATTTATTGGATTTATTATAAGTTGTGATACTGAAACACTATAAATTATGTGTTTCAGTTAAGAAGAATACGGAGAAAGGAAAGGAAACATCGAGTTAAGGCCTAGAGGCGACTCGCACGAGGTTTGTTCACAATATAGAAATTTCTGTAAATTTTCTTCTGCAAATTATTTTGAATGAATTGTGATATTAAATTGTGACTTATTTGTATTGAAATTATTATTGAAAGGAACAATATGCTTTTGATCTAAACTATTGGAAAAATAAATTATGTGTGTTTGAATTACAAAGTAATGTTTGAAAATTTGTTAAGATAGTTTTAAAACCACAGTGTCATGACCACATATCTGAATGCCTCACTAGCTTGACTAGTGGGAGGAATTAGTTTTGTATTCCCTCTCTGGCTGAAGTGTTGAGGTGTGTGCCAGTAGAGAAAGAAATTTGAATGGGTACCCATAGATTTGAGCTAGCTAGCCTTGGTATTCCTCATAAGCCTCTGGCTATTGAGATGAACAATATATTAATGACATGATATGACTATGCGTTTTTATAAAAATTTGTTTTGTGACTTCTGAAGTGAAAAAATTATTTGACTAAAATTTTAAATTGTGTTTTGTATCTATGTACCATTTTCAGTACCATATTTGGATAAGTGTGATTTAATTTATGCATAAATTAGTATTTTTAGTATGTTGTGCACCACTGAGTCATTGTACTCAGCGATGGCTTTGTTATTGCTATTGCAGGTAGAGAGACTAGTAGAGCAGCCGAGTGAGCTGCTGAGGACTACAGCACTGCCTTTAAGATTTTATTGGGTATAACATTATACCCTTATTGTACATATTTATTTTGATGTATATGATTGTATGTACATGTTGTAAATTAGTGTTGAGCAGTTGTACAGAACTTGTAATAATATTATTTGGATTTTCTGATATAAATTTAGACCGATGAATGTAAATCAATTTTTCTTTAATGGAATGTGAATGAAACTCTTTAGTATTAGTTTTGAAAATAATTGAGTTGAGAATTGACTTGAATTGTGGAGTTGAGAAAATTTGTGTTGATTTGAGTTGTGATGATGGTTGATTTTGATGAAGTGAAATATAAGAAGTGTTTTTCTACAGGTCAAAAATTTTGGTTTTTCTCAATTACAGCCGGCACTCTACCGAAATTTTTACAAAATTTGTGAAAAAATAAAAATGGTTAAAAATTTTACCTAACTTTTAAACTTCAATAAAACGTTTTTAATACCTACTGCAAATGCTCACCACCTTCAAAAAGTAAGAAAATTATTTTAAAATCCCTTGTAGTGTATTTAATGGGTTATCGGTAGGTGAAGTTTGGTAATTCATTAGGTATACTACGGGATCATGTTATGCCTTACAAAAGGGTAAGGTGTAACAGTTCAGAACTTTGAACCTTTTCATATCATTCACAAAATGCTTAAGTGTAATCTATACATTAATTCATATATAATTACAAAAGAGTGCTTATAGATCCAGGCAACCATACAAACTATTCTTTTACTTACACATTACATAATACAATCCTTTGAAACCAAGCACAGTGTCTAACAGTTTATAAATTACATGTCCGCTATATAAACTCAAGCATACAAAGTAAGTTGCTAAACCTCTACCTCATGCTAGATTTTCCTATAGATAATGTAACACCCTCACTGTAGTCATTCTGTACATTCTACTGTTCAGGTGATCAGTGTCGGTCCGGACAGCTAGAATGTTTGAAAAAAATATTTAGACTAGAGTGAAGAATCATAAATAACTCAAATAATAGTAAGAAAAATTTAGGAAAAATTTTAGAAATAAAATACAACCAAGTTAAATGAGCCGGTGCCCCAGCGATGGGTAACCCAATGAAAAGTTACGGTCCTCGCAGCTAAGAGCCTTAAACCTGGGAGAAAATTCATGAAATAATTTTTGGGACTCCAGAGAAGAGTCATTGAGGTTTCTATGGCATTAGAATGCCAAGAAAAGGCTTAAAAAAATTTTTCAATCGATACAAACAATTTTTGGTCAATAAGCCAAATGGAGGGCATTTTGGTCATTTCGTCTTCAAAGATGATTTTTGGCCAACTTGTCCAGTTAAGTAAATAATTATTATGACATAAAATATGAATAAATATTGCTAAAAATTAAATTAAAAATGAGTAGTAAAGAAAAGAAAAGAAAATAAAAGAAAAGTGGAATTATGACATCACATGATTTCATTAGGGAGCTCTCCACCAATCACAACTTAACAAAATTGCTTAAGGGATGAAAGTGGATAGCAGATGCACATCCACATGAGTTGGTTTCTCCAGAAGTTTCTATAAGCAAATATATATATATAAAAGAAAAGGAGAGGACAGCAGAATCGGGAAAGAGGAGAGGAGGAAAAAGAAAGGAAAAGAAAGAAAGAAAGAAAGGAAGAAGGAGAAGAAGAGAAGGGAAGAGGATGTTGGTGCCGATTTTTTTTTTTTTTCTAAGTTTTTCTAGCAAGAAAGAACACTAACAAGGGGAAAAAAAGAGTTTTAGTGTAAGATACAAGAATTAAAAAGAGAGGAATGGAGAAGGAGGTGAACAGTAGCAGAAATAGGGGTTCAGCAGGGGCAGCATGTTTCTCTTCCGTCCAGGTGAGCTTGGCTCAACTTATGGTTAAAATTTGATGATTGTTTTTTGGATATGTTTGAGGTATGTATGTGTAGACATTATGGTTAAAATTTGGTGATTGTTCAACAGTTAGATTTGGAGAAATATATTGTTGAACACAGGCTGTCTGCAAGTTGAGAATTCTAAATTTTGGCTACTGAATTTTGAGAAAAATAAATAGTTATGATGCTTATAAAATTATGAAATTTGTTATAAATGATATATTTGGGATGTTGAGGCTGTTGTGTTAAAATTTGGTGTATTTTAGACTTGTGGTTTATGAGATATAAATTGTTTTGCATGAGCTGTCTGAGTAAGACTGATTTTTGCAAAAATTCAGATTTTGAAGGGTTGAATGAATATTTTGATATCTCATGATATAGAGATGATTTGATGCTAAAATTTTTACTGATATTGTATAGAGATGTCTTGAATATATGGTTAAAATTTGGGATTTATCTAAAGTTTAGATCATTATATATAAATTTGAATGCACAAGCTGCCGGATTGGGTATTAATGGTTTGTGGATTTGAGATTTATGATAGGAGTTTAGTCCAATTTAAGGGGAAATGCTGTTGAATTTTTATTGGATATTTAATTTAAGAAAGTGAAGTTATAATTGATTATGATTATTATGATTCTAAGAGAAATCTTGAAGAATAACAAGCTCAAGTTTGGTTTCAAAAAAGGTTAGTACTAATTTTACCTTTCTCCTTCTTCTAACTTTGAAATGTAGTAGAATTATAAGGAAATTACTTGAAAAACCAAAGAAAATGTCCATGAAGAAACAACATAAAAATTTCGGCCAGCCTTGGTATGTGGCTAGTTTGATGTGTTTGATGAGTTTATATAGGTTTATGAATGATGAAGGATGTTTATATATGCACAAGAAGGGAAGATTAAATGAGTTGCATGAATTAGGGGAGAAAGTGAGTTAGGGTTTAGGACAAAATTTAGGTTTCGCTCATGTGTTGATGAATGGAAGTCCTAATGGTCAATTAGTAACCATTTGGCTGTGTTTGATGAGGAATTGAAGTGAATTGTGGCTTTGGATTTGAGGTTGGGTATGCTGCCTCATAGGACCTGCAAGGATGGATGTGAGTCCAGCAAGTTTGGGCAGCTATAACTTGGGTTGTGTAAATTCAATTGGTGCAAGGTTAATTGAACATAAAATTAAACACATAATTGCACAACTTTGATGAAGGAAACTTGTCACAGATAACTCTAATCCGATAATGCTTCACCTGAGATGAAAGGAAAGGGTTAGGGAAATTTAGTGAGTAAAGTAACCAATATCATTTGTCATATTGTTTAATTTATACATATGCAATGCATCATTCACAAGAGTTTACACATCACAAAAAATTCACATAAGATAGACTTGTCACTAGTGTTTTCCCATATCCAATTGCCCCACTCATAAAGATACTCCTCAAGACTTTCTCTTAATACAGAACATAACCAATGTGCTCAGCTCATAAAGAAGCTTCTCGGGTCTTCCTCTATCATAAATAGTGAGCTAGGGACTTATTAGGCCTCATTTGGTCTTACCACATAACATCATGCATGATAATAACATATAACACATTTGTATCATAGGAAAAATCAGTAGGCCATCCAACATCTATTGTGCATCAACAATAATTATGTAATAATGCAGCATATTTGTGTTATTGATACATACAACGTAATAATATCATAGAATGATACATGTGAATGGTCATGAGTCTCATTATAATTATTTAAAAGGTTTGCATTCTTTAGGTTAGCATTACTCACCTTTTGTAGCCTATCAAATACCACAATCGTGAACAGTAGCTAATCCTTAAAAAATGGACACTAATGAGTTATCCAAATCTCCATAACTTTATACATACATTAAATAACATATTCTAGGTCCATTTGGTGTCTAAAAACAAGTTTTAGAGTCTTAAAATAAAAAGGCAAATAAGGCTAGCAAAACCAACTTCAGCTGTTGAAGTCCAGAACCTTAAATGCCCTTTTCAAGTAATAGCTACTTCAACTGCCGAAGTCCTAAACTTTAAAACTCTTAAGAAGCAATAGCTACTCTAGCTATCGAAATAATGGTTTTCAGCAGCTGAATATGGAAATTTCAAGGATTCCCAATTCAAATTTTTTAAAAAATTGAAGTATAAAACACAACCAAAATAACATCCTTTGTTCCAAAGCATCAGTTAATCTTACCAACCCATTCCCCACTCATCCAACAACTCAAAAATTGACAAGGATGCTACATGCGTCTAGCTATACAACAAAACCCAAGGTTTCTCAAACCTCTTCCAACTTACAACATGATGAAAACAATCCCAACAAAAGAAAAACACTTTAATACCATAACAACGTCTCCCAAAGGCACATGCAATAATCAAATGTAAAGAAAACCATGTGTAGAAAAGCAGTTCTTACTAATTTGAAACTCGTTTTGCAAATCTCTTACTGTGATTTAAAACCCGAATTCCAAAAGCTTAGACACATAAAAATTAAGCTGTTGGACTAATATCTACTTTTAAAAACACACATGCAAAAGGAAAAGGAAAGAGAAGGTAAGAAAGGACTTATCTTTTGAAGCCTCAACTTCAACCCTTTGCTAGCAAGAAAATCTCTTTGACATCACTTAACTTTCTCTCAAACTCTAACATGCAAAACCAACCTAAAAAGATCTTTTGAGTTAAATAACTAATCTTAATAAAAAAAGTGGAAATATAAGAGAAAACAGAGGAGAAAGGTACCTATTGGATGAAATTTCAAGATCGTCTTATGAAATTTTATTAGCTAGGCCTTTTATACCCTTAGCTAGAGAAGGAATTTTAGCTGCTAGAGTCTATAGTACCTAGAAGAAACCTATGTAGTAAAAGGACCTTCTACTACCAAAAGTCTAACTTTCAACTGCCAAAATTTATATTGCCCAAAAAGGAACCTTATGCTTCTCTTTGTAAAAATACAAACAAACAATACATATAGAGTTTATAACATAGCACTTGCACACACTTAAAACTTACTACTATTTTCACTATTTATGAAATCCTAAGTTTCACTAGAATTTTCCATCAATGATAGGAATTCTGACATCAGAAATGATGGGTGTTACATTCTCCACCCTTAGGAACATTTGTCCCAAAATGTTAAAATAAAACAAAAACATACCTAAAACAAACAGGGGTATAACTGTAACATGGAGCCATAGGTTTCCTATATGCATTCTTCCATGTTGTGGTAACTCCATAATCTTTAACCATAGGTATCTCTATATTTCTCAACCTTCTTATCTGCGTATCTATAATCCAGATAGGTTGTTCGACATAAGAAAGATCTTTTAAAATTTTCATATCCGGTTCGCTTATAACCTTATTGGATCTGACACAAACTTTTATAGCATAGAAACATGAAAAACCGAATGGATCCTCTCCATCTTTAGTGGTAAGGCTAGCTTATAAAACACATTTCTAACCTCCTAAAGCACTTCAGATGGTCTAATGTGCCTTGTAGCTAGCTTACTTTTTTTCCCAAACTGAATTACACCTTTTATAGAAGATACCCTTAGAAGCACCATATCACCCTCTTAAAAAACCACTTCTTTTCTGTGAAGATCTACAAAACTCTTTTTCTACTGGTTATTGTCCTTAACCTTGCCTTGATTAAAGACATAACCTAATTGGTGATTTCCACCAACTCAGTACCTACTAAAGCTCGCTCACCAACTTCCTCCCAACATTACTGGTGGCCTGTATTTCCTCCCATATAAAGCTTTATATGGTACCATTCCAATGCTAGAGTAATAGTTGCGATTGTATGGAAACTCAACTAGAGGAAGATACTTCTTTTATGATTCTCCAAAGTCAAGTACATACATTCTTAGCATATCCTTCAAAGTTTGTATGGTTTTATCTGACTGTCCGTCGGTCTGAGGATGAAAAGCTATGCTAAAATCCAACCTGGTGCCTAATTCATTCTGGAGATAATGCCAAAACCTTGAGGAGAATTGCGGTTCCCTATTAAAAACTATTGTCATTAGAGCTCTATGCAATCTCACTATCTCTGCAACATATACTTGAGCCAACTTATCCATATAATAGTTAGCTCTTACAGGGATGAAGCAGGCAGTCTTGGTCAACCTATCCATTATTACCCATATTGAGTCATGTCTATTAGAGGCTATAAGTAACCCCACAATAAAATCCATGGCCACATTTTCCTATTTCCACTCTAGAATAGGTAGTGGGTTAAACATCCTTACCAGTTTCTAATGTTCCAACTTCACCCTCTGACACACTTTGCATGCATATATGAACTGTGCATTCTCCTTCTTCATGGAAGGCCACTAATACACTTTCTTTAGATCTTGATAAATTTTAGTACTCTCTAGATGTACACTTTATATAACATTATTAGCTTTTCTCATTATGTCTCCCTTGAGTCTGATATCATCTGGTACACATAATCTACTGCCATACCTTAAAACTCCTTTCCCATCAAATTAGAACTCACAGTTCTTACCCTTCTGTAGTGTTTATACTATCTTCACTAACTTTAGATCTTCATGTTGTTTCTCTATCACTTGTCTAAAGTACACTGGTGTTACTTTCATCTATGCTAGCCATGTGCCTCTAGCTGATAACTCTAACTGTAACCCCTTGCCTAATAATTGGTTGAAATCTTTTAAGATGGGACATCTTTCCACTAATATGTGAGCTAAACTGCCAAATGATTTTTAGCTAAAGGCATCTGTGACTACATTTACCTTATTCAAGTGCTATTAAATATTAAAATCATAATCACTAAGCGGTTCTACCTACCTCCTTTGCCTAAGTTCAGCTCCTTCTTATTGAAGAATACTAAAGACTCTTGTGGTTTATAAAGATTTCACACTTTACCCCATAAAGATAATGCCTCCACATCTTAGGGCAAAAACTACAGCCACCATTTCTAAATTATGGTTATGATAGTTAGCTTCATGCTTCTTCAACTACCTTGAAGCATAAGCTATGACCTTGCTATTTTGCATGAGAACACACCCTAAACCCACCCTGGTGGCATCGCAGTACACTGTGAAATCTTCATTGCTCAAAGGCAAAGCTAGAACTAGTGTTGTAACCAAACACTCCTTTAGCTTTTGAAAACTTTCTTCACACTGACTTGGCCATTCAAACTTTCTATTCTTTTGAGTCAACCTAGTCATAGGAGCACCTATCTTGAAAAAATCAGGTACAAATCTCCTATAGTAGTCAGCTAATCCTAAGAAGCTTTTGATCTCAATCATAGTGGTTGGCTTTAGCCAATCTACCACTGTTTCAACTTTCTTAGAGTCCACTTTAATACCATTTTCTGACACTACATGCCCCAAGAAAGATATACTCTTCAACCAGAATGCACACTTCAAAAATTTGGCATATAACTGATGCTCTTAAAAAGTATGGATAAAAAGTATGGAGAACCACTTTTAAATGTTGTGCTTCCTCTTCTAGACTTCTAAAATTTATTAAAATGTCATCAAAGTGATCCAAAAAGGTCTAAATACCCTAATCATGAGATCCATGAATGCAGTTGAGGCATTTGTTAACGCAAATGGCATCACAAGAAACTCATAATACCCATACCTAGTCTGAAAGGTAGTCTTTAGAATGTCTATCTTTTTTATCCTCAATTGGGGATACTTGAACCTTAAATCTATCTTAGAAAAATAACTAACTCTTGCTAGTTGATCAAACAAATCATCGATATGAGGTAAAGGGTACTTGTTCTTTGTGGTTACTTTTTTCAACTGCATATAATCTATCCACAGCCTTATAGAACCATCCTTCTTCTTTATAAACAACATCAGAACACCTCACAGAGAAGCACTTGTTTTGATAAACCCTTTATCTACTAGATCTTACAATTGTTCCTTTAACTCATTCAGCTATGTAGGGGCCATTCTATAAGGAGGAATAGATATAAGTCTAGTGTCACACCCTACCCCTCTGTAAGGCATAACATGATCCCGTAGTATACCTAATGAATCATCAACTCCGTCTACTGATAACCCATTAAATACACTACAAGGGATTTTAAAAACTTTTCTTACTTCTTTTACAGTGGTGAGCACTATTTACAGGCGTTAAAAACTTTTTTGAACTGAAGAGATAGAACTAACACGTTTGAATTATTTGGAATTTCTGTAAAAATTTTGGCAGAGTGCCATCTGTATTTTGGATAAAACAGTTCTTCAGAAAACCTGTAAAAAGCACTTCAATAAATTTCCAAATCTCAACTTCAACATTTTTCTCAACCCAACACATTTCTCAAGTCAAATTCACAGTAATTTTTCAAAGACTGCGATAAAGAAAATATAATACAATTTTTACAAGCCAAAATAACTCATAATTATTTTACAACTTCAATGTACAATTTTTATTTACAACTGCTCAAAACCAACAACAATATGTACATACAGTGAACATCATTACATTACAAAATACAAAATATTGGTATACTCATTATACCCGGTAGTCTCTCGCTGGAGGTACTAGCAGCCTAGTCTGCTGCCCTATCTATCTGTCTACCTGCGACAGCAATAAAAAGCTATCGCTGAGACAATGTCTCAGTGGTGCACAACATTAATCAAATACAATTTAAATCACAATTCATAAATCATATAAATAGTGGATACTTAAAACCAGAGTAAATTTCAAGACAGTGATTGTCAACAAGAATTTAAACTCCATTTCTCAATATCACAATAAATTTCAATAAGTCAGATCATGGTTGAATTCAAAAGACAGTATATGTCAATAAGAGTTTAAATTCATTTAACAATCTCACAATACATATCAATAAATCACACACAGCTTTAATCATGTTCCCAAGTTCAATTCATCCCAAAAGCCGATGGCTAATGAGGTATTCAATTCATCCCAAAAGTCAATGACTAATGAGGAATAACATAGCTAGCTAGCAAAAATATGAGTACTCATTCTATTCGTCCTCAACAGGCACACACCTCAACACTTCAGCCAGAGAGGGAATTCAATTCATCCCACTGGACAAGCTAGCGAGGAACACAATCAATGTACATGATAGCTGTGGTTTCAAACCAATTACAGTGCTTTTCAATCAATAAGTATCCATCAAATATCATTCAAATCATTTTTCACAATTTCACAACTTAAAACAACAATATGCAAATAGTCATAATTTATTTCAATTGAAAATAATTCAAAAGAAATAGTTGTTGTGCACAAACCTCTGATAATCGTCTCCTGTCCGACTCGTGATTTCCTTCCCTTTTCACGAGTCTTTGGTAAATCGAGAAACACAATTTGAAGTGTTTCAAGATTAAATTAAACTCTCTAACGATAATGTTCGATAAGTAATTCACTGAAGGCTATTATTTGCTCAATCACCTAATATACCGACCCTCGATGCGTTTTAGGTAAATTAGGTTTTAGTGTCATTAATATGTCACATTGGATAGGGTTTTAGGGTTGGTATGTTTTACCAAACTCATTTCCTTGTTTAGTGCATTTTAATGCAACTTGTTGGATTCCGGAATACTAGTTTGACCTAGCCGGACGACCTAGTTCCCTCGGTTTTTGGGTTTCGGTCAAAACTAAAAACTTGTAGATCTATGTCTTATTGCACGCGGGGCAAAATTTCAGGTCAATCCAAGTTAAGTAGACCAAGTTATGGTCATTATACTATTGCTGGTCAAATGGCATTAAATTAGGTCAATTTTAGGTCAATTTGGTCAACTTTGGTTCGGCCAGTTTTTGGACCCGAACTTGTGCAAGCTTTTTGACTCACTTCTGGTCATTTCTGGGCTTTGGTGTCTTCATAAGACTTGTAGGTATGGGTCTAAACTATTTATGGTTAAAATTTTAGGTCAATTGGACCTGTTTTGAGTGAGTTATGGCCTAAAAACTCACTGCTGCCCAATTGGTCAATTTTCAGGTCCTAATTGCACCTAATCCGAATTGGTCATTTTTTTATGTCACATTGCAAGCAGAATTTTGGTATGCTTTCTCAATGAAAGTTGGCACATTTTGTGCCTAGTTTCACCTCCAATTGGTCTCATACCAATTGAGGTTACACATTTAAAGTTATTGACTAAATTGCATACTGCCTTTAATTACTTTGCTTATACATGTATCCATTACACATTTAATTGCTATATGTCCACTCCCCTTACAATTTCTGTTTTGGTACATTACCAAAAACCATATTCCACTTCACTTAAATGTCACTTTGGGCAGATTGCAATTATCCTCAATACACCAATTAAACTCACCTTTACAAGTTCTAAGTACAATCACATATACCCTAAACATTACAAATTTTTACATACACTTACACAATCAATCTATACACATATCCATCAATTCTCAAGGTCAATATTCTGCCAATACTTTCATGAACATATACATTTATCCAAGAATCTCAAGGCTGCCGAAAACTTCCTCAACACCAAAATATCCTACAATTTATCAATTTCCATCCAAGTGCAAAAATCACCATATACATATGGAATAATTTACTAGGATTTTAAATCACCATAACCAACATCATTTCTCATCAAATATATGCACAAATATTTCATCAAATACATAACTCCATGGCTGTCCAAAATGAACATCTCAATAACTCTTCAAACTTAAAAATTTTCTTCACAAAACCAACACCCATAACATGAACACAAAGTTTAACAAAGCTATCTTCAAAAATGCTAACTTACCTTATGGTTGGAACTTGCCAAACCTTGATTAAACTTCTTAAATTTGGTATCAAGCTCTTCCTTATGATGTGTAGACAAACTTTCATGAAGGAACCTAAGTGATTGGAGTTGAAATGGAGGAGTTAGGAGAGCTCATGCAAAACGGCAATGGTGGTTTCCTCACTTCTTCAATTCGGCTAGGTTTGGTGTCTTGGAGAAGATGAACATTTCAGCTTGGATAATGGAATTACAGCTGCCCCATTATGTGTTTATTTTATTCCCTTAGTGACCCACTCACTCAATTAATCATATAATATGTTAATTTCCCACTTATTCCACATTAAACCCTTAATTCTTGCTATTTACTTTAGGTACCACCAAATTAATTTTTCATTTTATTTTCTAAGTGTAATATTATTTATTTTTAATGGAAATTTAGGTCAAAAGACAATTCGTGGTGTCAAATGACCATAATGCCCCTGTTCGGGTTGCATTCCCGATTTTTCGGTAACACCGGGTTTTGTCCGTTTTTCGATTTCTCACTTTTCTTTGTACTAATTATTTAATTTTTCTTTGATCTTCCTAATGATATTTATTCTTCTATAAGGTTCTATTTAAGTCCTAAAAATGTTTTCCAGGGTTCCATGATCCGGGAGCTAGTCAACGGTCCACGCCGTGACTTCCCGGTGCGGTCACCCATCGCTAGGGCTCCCGGCTCGCTTAACTTGATCACATTTCGTTGCTATTATTTTTCCTTTATTTTTCTTGTATTTTCTTTTCTTGTATTTCATTATTTTATGTCTTCTCACTCATATCGAAGTGTAGTTCTAGGCATCCTAGCTGTCCGGACAACACTGATCACCGGAGCAGCAGAACGCACTACCGAACTTAGGGGTGTTACATCTAGTACCATATACTAGATCAATCTTAAAATCTATCTCCCATTCAAGTGGCAACACAAGTAGTTCCTTTGGAAAAACATCTGAGAACTCCCTCACCACTGGAACTTACCCTAGTCCATCTTTATTCATAACAGCTTCCTTAACATGAGCTAAAAATCCTCTACATCCTTTTCTGAGCATATTTTTGGCTTGCATACCAGAGATCATCCCCTTCATCGCTGGTAGTTGTTCTCCCTGAAACACTACTTTTGACCCATCTTGTCCCCTAAACTTCACTATCTTATTCCTACAGTCTAAGCTAGCATAATTAGCTGAGAGCTAATCCATCCCTAGAATGAAATTAAAATTAGTCAATCTAGAACTACTAGGTCGACTAGAAAGTGTAACACCCCTAATTTTTAAATTAATTATTTTATGGATATATATTAATATTTTATTTTGTTTAAATTTTAGAAAATTATTTGAAATTTTTCGAATTTTAGAAATCGGGTTCGATTTTTTAAAAATAGAAAACTTTGATGATTTTTAAAAATTAATTTAAAGACCACGTGGCAAAACTAAAAATATATTTGGACTCTACGAATTTTTCTGAGTTTTCTAGAATTTTTTCGAAATTTTTAGGCCTCGTTTTCAGTCCTAAGGCAGAGTAAAAAAATTCAAAATTTTGTATCATGAATAGGACCGATCGAATCGGACCGGATCGAATCGGACCGGTCGAATCGAACCAGCCATTCTTTTTCTTCTTCCTTCCGCTCGCGCGCCCGACACTCTCTCTTTCTCTTCTGTTTTCTCTCTCCTCTCTCCTCCTCTCGCCGCACCACCGCCGACCTAGCCTTCCCAGCTCGCCAGCGCATCGCCCCAGCCGGTCCCCCTCGCCGGCCATCACCTAAGGCGCTAGGAAAAAGCGCCAGAAAACGCCACAATGCGCAGCGTATCGTTTCCCCTTCCTGGCCAAAATTCGGCCGATCCGGCCACCAATCAGACCGGTTCTTATGTCAAAACTCTTCTACACCTCGAGAACTTTCCATAGATACTAATAACACCAAAATTCATCGAGCGGTTTGCCTAATTTTTGTTCATAAAATTTTAGTCCATTTCGATTTTTTGCCTAAATTTATCGCAAATCGTAAACCCCATAAGAAAACCGAGAGTAACGAAGTGCTCCACTCGTCGAGAGCTTCACGCCAGTACCAATTTCAAAATTTTCTGATATCGTTTTTCGAAGGGTCCCGCGAAACTTCGTAGTGTTTTTTCGAGTACTAAATGAGCTTAGAAAATTCTGTAAAAATCATATACTAATCCCCGTATTGTGGGCTTCGTATAGGTACCTTCAATTCACAAAAATTCAATGGTTGTCTAGGTCTGTTAAATTCGGGCCGGACAGACAGGCTACTGAAAAAGTCTTGGAATTGGATCAAGATTTTGGCTACCCCACCATTGTCAGATGTCTCGAGCGTGTTCCCGAGGTCGGAATCGGCATAGGTAAACCCGAGCCTTACTTTTTCTTAATTATCTAGTGCTTGAATTGGATTAAAAATCCATAAAATATTCGTGATGGATTAGAAAATTATAATTCCTTTTGCATTAGCTTAGCAATAATGCTAAGACTACAGAGTAAAGTTTTAGAATTTTTAGAGCTCATTTGGGTAGTTTTTGAAAAAGGGTTAATTATAAGGACTAAACTGTAATTTTTCATAGTATGATTGTTGACTGTTTGGATGGGCCCAGGAGGGGCTGTGTGATGTGATTGAGTTGTGAATGTATGGTTTGTGGATATAGAAGTGCATTTTAAGCCCTTTTGCAGGTTGGGTAGGTCCTAGGTATAGGGGAGACTCTGCCAGATTTTCGGCACGACTTAGAACATCTTTGGTCTTTTCTTAGTTTGTATTGATTTAAATTTATTAAATAATTCTAATAAAATTATCAGGTGAGACGGAACAGTCTTTCTCCTCCGCCCAGCCACCATAGTGATTTTGGTTAAGTCTGTGAGTAAAATATTAATTTTAATTATAATTTTAATATTATTATATATTCAGGCATGCCCATGCATCACTTATAAATATGTATCTATGTAGTTAAACACTAAGCACGTTTTATATTGCATTCTTAATTGATGAATTGCCATGGATGTTGTTTGTAGTAATTTAGAGCAGTGTGCGTGTGTTGGCGTGCGTGTGGTATGGTATTGGATATGGACAGGACAGATAGACACGGCTTGAGAGACACTCGCTGGGATCCCACATTTGGTTTATTAAGCAAAAGTCTAGCTTGAGAGACACTCGCTGGCAGAGGTTGGATTAAGAGAGCTGTATAGGGGATCAGCTCCCACATATGTATTGTTTGACAGTGTTGGGTGTGTGAGTGCTCCAAATTGCCTTTTTGCTGTTATGATATAAAAATTATGACGATGTTACATTTCATTCCACAGGGTGCATTAGATTTAGATAGCTATAGAGATTATGGTTTAAATTGATATTTTACTCTCTGAGTCGAACGCTCACTCCTATTCATCTATTTTTCCAGGCTACAGAAGGATTTTTTATTGTGGCTAACCTGCTCTTCTTCTTCGCAGGTTCATTAATAGTATTTAATGTATTTTGTACAATTGAGTTAAATTTTAGACTCCGCATGTGTTAGAAGCACTTATTTTTATTTTGGGCCTATATTATAAAGTTATGCTGGACCTGTAAAATTATTAACTGTATACATGATGGGATTGGATGAGGGAGGTGAGCTCCCATTTGAGTTATGACATTTTGATTATGTGGAGGGTGAGCTGATCTTCCCAATTTATTATATATTGTGTTTACAAGTCGGGCGAGTAAAAAAATCTCCATTAAATGGTCCATTTTATGGCCAGACTCTATCCTGTTGAATTCTTGAAATTGGGCCCAAATGGGCCTTAGAATTAGGTTGAGGAATAGTTAGGCTTACTACTGGCCTCGGGGGCTTTAGGCTGGCCCAGGTCCTAGTTCCGGTCCGGTTCATAGGTTGGGTCGTGACAGAAAGCATCTATCCTCAACCATTACTGGATAGGAGTAATAGAACATCTCTGTCATTGAAGAGTCACACTCGGGTCCATTAACTAGCAATGGGTATTCCAAACTTCAAATCATCAATCCTTACCTTAGGATTGTATCAAGGATAACAAAAGAGTGCGAAGCGCCTAGATCAATCAAAGCATGCAAATTGAAGCTTCTATATGAAGTTTACCTGACATGACTGTGTTGAAGGCATTTACTTCATGTTGTGTCATAGTGAAGATTCGAGCTGGTGCCATAGAACCCCTTCCATGAGAGCCTATCATGGAGTAAGAAGGCCCTCTTCCTTTCCCTTGTCCTCTCCCTTGAGAAGGAACTATAGGAACCTGCCTTGCAGCTGATTAAGCCATACTACCTGACCCTACTTGCTATTATGTCATTCGAATTATTTTAGATTGAGAGTCATCATGTCTTGTTGATTTTAGGCAAATTCGAATTTAGATCATTTTAAATGAGGAATTAATTCAAGTTACTAATTAACTCGTTGTAAAAAATATATATATGTCAAATTCATATCAATTTTTGGATTATATATTGTTTTGGATAAAAATATCTTTTTTTTAAATTAACTTTATTAATTTAATTTTTAAGTCAAAATTCAAGCTAATTGAATTAATCCAAATAAATTAACTCCTATCGAGTCTTTCGAGTCATTTAATTCATCCTGGATTAAACTCTCAATTTTGTAGTCATTTCAGATATATATTGCAGTCATTTTGAATCAAATAAATTCATGAGGTTAAATTTTGTTGTTATTACTAAACATACAGTTGTGTAGCATTTATTAGTTTAGACGATAAAGAAATGTGCCCTTAATGATTGAACCGATTATATTCTTTTAACTATGTTAATTAAAGAGCTTGTTTCCATTTATTTTCGCTTAGATAATAAAGATAATAAACTTACAACGATAGCCAAAGTTTGAATTTTTTAGCCTTTATTAAAAAGACAAAAAAAAAAAAAATAGATATGCCTTTCCCCAAACTTGAAGTTGGATTAAGGTGGAATGATTTCCGAGTCTCTCTTACTTTAGGTTACTCCAACCTACCTATATATAAATGAACCAAAAAGTAAAACAAGGGGCCACAAACCCAAGTCATTGCAAAGTCTCCTCTCCTAGCTAGAAGCCTTATACCACTAATTAAGCAAATATATATGTATATATATGTGTGTTTAATTAATTAATTGATTAATTAATAATGTGATTGTAACTGACTAACTGCATGATTAATGAGAGGGAATGAGCTAAGCTAATGATCATTATCAAAAACTATTGTTATCACATCAACAGACACATTGTGGTTTAGGGTGTTAAGATGTTATTATCACTTTGAAAAATTTATAAGTCAATAGTAAGAGAGAAAGCTGAGGAGAAATAAAATTTATTGTTTTGATCAGATCTAATAATTATTAATATATTATAGTTATTTGAATTTAATTCAAAAACTTTAACTTAAATAAAACAAAAAATTTAGAATAAAATTTGGAAACTTGTAATTCCATCGATGTGGTCTAATGTAGAAATGTGGAATTAAGAAAGATAAACTCAGAAGAAACGACAAAGCCCTTCCTCTAAATGATAATGAAAATATTCTTATAATTATAAAATCACAAAATTAAATATCAATTAGAGTATAAATAACATATATTTTTATTGTTTTGTTCTTAATTTAAATTTATAATTTGAATAAATAATTTAGTGATATTGTTATTTTATTTATAAATTATAATGAGATTTTCAAATTTGAATCAATCAAATCATTATACAAACACGCCCTAAGCATCTCTCATCCCTAAACATTCCAAAGCATTAATATCCTCCCCTCCCCCCCTCGTCCGGTACAAAAAGAGAAGATGGTTAGAGATAAATGACTCCCACCCACTCATTCCCTCACTTACACACACACACACACACACTTGCGTCTTTCTCTCTCCGTAAATACACAACCCTACCCAACTTTCTCTATAAACGCACCACAATACAAAAAGAAAAGAAAATTAAAAAATATATATATTAAAAAAAAACCACTAGCACACCCCACTTTCACCCCAGTTTTGCCCGACCAGTCTAGTCCCATCCTCCTCTTTCACATTATTTTTGTACGCTTTCCCCACCACCCCCATCTCCGCCATCACCCCCCACACCCCCCCCCCCCCCTCTCTCTCTCTCTCTCTCTCTCTCTCTCTCAATAGTTCCTATTATTTTTGTCTATCTTGCTTTTTACTGTCTTTGTGCCAATTTCTTTGAAAGAATTATTGATCTATAACACCATCTTTGCTTATTGTCCGCCTTTTTCTCTCTTGTTAAAGAATTCTCTCCTTGATCTGGCCTTATACCTACAATTTTAAGCATTAAAAGATGTCATTGGACTTGGTATCTGAACGTGTTTGTTATGTTCACTGCAACTTCTGCAACACCATTTTAGCGGTACAGCAGTCACTTTTTCTCTTTCTTTTTCTTTTTCTATATATGTATCTTTCTCTTTTTCATAACCAGAAAAATCTAAGTTTCTTGTCTCATACCTCTCCAGAGAGCTGAATTGGCCATGACATCTATCATGTTCAATCATCAGTGAGCTTTTGGTGGTGTAAGATTTATTATTATTATTATTTAGTCATATATAGGAAATTTAGTTGAAAAGACTGGTGATGAGAGTATACAAGCAAAGATTTGGGTTATGCAACCCAATTTTTTGTAATGTCTTTATATTCTGTTATAATTTCCTTTCAAACCCATTATGGGATCAGAGAATTCCCTTG